>NC_027751.1:51139557-51201955 GCF_000695525.1 Brassica oleracea var. oleracea
GGTCATGGACCTTATGGTGTGTGTGACACCTATATGCAATATTCCATTAAAATAAGATGATATTAATCAAATAGCAAAACACGTAAAGTAAATTTAGACCAAGAAACTGAATGATTCTAATGCCATAAGAGGGTTTGAGAGTTTGCGGACAGATACACTATTAAAAACATAGCAATTTCATTATTATTCTCATAATCTATTAGGGACAAAAAGAACACTGTGTCAGTGATACCGTCTTGACTCATTAAACCATTAACCAAGACAAGTTGTATTAATTCGCAAACTATAATAACAACTATATTAAAAAAAAGTGGCTTCAAAGCATTCAAAAAATCTTCCACATGCGGAAAGTTATCGTGTCGTCCCCCCCCCCCCCCCCCCTTATACCGCTAATCTATGCCCTCTTCTTGTTATATTTTCTTAATGACAATTCAAAATATAATATGATCCATATACGTCACCATTACTGGCATTTCAACAGTGTATACGTCTTGTACAAAAAGAAAGGAAAGAACATATGTTGTCTACATTTGAGTGATGCATACACCAAACTGAAAAGAACACCATTCCCAAAAATCACGTATGAAGCTTAAAATGTTATAATAAATATACTTGGTCTTTTGCTAATCATAACGTAAATGTTGGTGTGAATGTGTGATTTGTCGTCATGCATCGCATATTCGCATGCATATACCAATACATTATATGACTTGGTGGAATGTCCCTTTATTCGTGCACTGAATCCACCGACCAGTCTGCTAGATTGAATTATATAATTATAGAAAGATTGATTGTGAAGAGCAAGCTGAATCGATCAGGAATCGTATTCCGATTCAGTTTTGAAATTGTTTGATTACAATAATGTCAAAAGTGAGAGAGTGGTCGAGATATATACAAATCTAATCTTTTTTGTAAGTGGCAATTAATTGAATGTATAAAGGTTGAACTTCTGAAACACGTAACTAAAGGGAAAGAAAAAAGAAAAAGAAAGCAAAACTGAAAAAGGAGCACCAATCAATGACATCTCCAAACCCATATTTTATATAAATTAAATAATAACAATTATTCATGAAAATTACAATAAGAGACTAAAAGAAACTGGTATTTTATGATGTGATGGAGATTTGAAAATCGCAAAAAAAATTAAGAAAAAGATCTTTAAAAAGACATCTTTTAAATTATTTCATTCTCTTCTTTATTGTTCTATCATAAAAGCACAAAATAATCCTATATATTTTAAGACTTTACATCAATAAAGTTAGATATTGAAACTTTTTTAAAAAAGTAAAAAAAAATTAGAAATAGATGTTTCTGATACAAAGGATAATGCCATTAAACCAGTTAATGATTCCATATCCTGCTATTTTATTTATTTGTTATTTTCAACATAATGGTAAAAAATCTTAAAAACTTTGTTTTTAATGTACAGTTTCATTAAATGTCTTTGCATTATAATCTAGTAATCCACCATTACTTTCAGTTTACCAGCAACCTCTTTATAAAATGAAAAACGTAATTTGAATCGTTATCATAGAGAAACCAACTACTACTATTTTTTTTTTTTTTTACAATCACGAGGGAAAACGCGTTTTCTACATCTTTAACAAAAAAAAATAAAAAAAATGGTTACAAAAATTACTGATTTCTCGTCAACACGACACACAAGTGTTCTCAAAAGACCCTTCGTTGCCTGTTAACTGAAAAACTGAAACCTTTAAACAAAAAAAAAAAAACTAAAAAGCTTTGTTTTTTTTTTCTTCATCAACGAACAAATCTGGAGCTGCTGCATCAATGGCGTAAACTCTGGTTGGGTAAGTTAGAGAAAATCAAAAAGAGCATTTCTTTATTTCTCTTTTCTTTTCGTAAAAGAAGCAACTATATCACTCACGTGTTTGTGTCTCTTCACCTGCTAATGATTCTCGCCACGTTTGCTCTTTCAAGCATGTGTGAGCTCTTATCTTTTTCATTTTGCTAAAATAAAAATCGAAACTTTACCAAAATTTTTCTGTAAGTGGAAACAAATACAGATGTGGCCTTGTGAGAGGCAATAAAGCTAATAATTGATTTTTACTCCATTAATGGATGCTTTGTGTGAAGTCAATTGATTGTTTTTTCTTGTGGGTTCGGTTCTCCTTGTTAAAAAGGTTACAGCTTTAGGGTTTTTTGCTTGTGGGTTTATCTTAATTTTGGGTAAAAAGAGAATCAATCAGATAATAGTAACGAGCATGTGCGTGAATGTGACCTACTTTGTTTTGTTTTGAAAAACATTGTTGAGTTGTCTTCTTTAATTGTTCACCACTCTCTTTAAGCCTTTTGACAAGACTCTTCCTTTTCTCCCAAAAATTACCCAAACTTTCTTTGGATGAGATTCATCAAAATCATCTCTTTCTTTGGTTTCCAGGTTGAAGAAGTTTGAGTAAACAAAGCCATGGATCTCAATTTTGGAAAATGCTGTGGTTCTAAGAAGGTTTGTGGATTTAGTATTGAGATTTGCTCTGTTTTTGGAGATTTGGAATGTTCTGATGAGTTTGGAAACTGTTGCAGAAGGAGTCATGGAGGTCGGTTATGCTTCTTGCTTACCAGAGTCTTGGTGTTGTCTACGGAGACTTGAGCATCTCTCCTCTTTACGTCTTCAAGAGCACTTTCGCTGAAGACATTCGTCATTCCGAGACAAACGAAGAGATCTTTGGTGTTCTGTCTTTTGTCTTCTGGACTCTTACTTTGGTCCCTTTGCTTAAGTATGTCTTCATTGTCCTTAGAGCTGATGATAACGGAGAAGGTAAGAGAGACACTGACTCTTTCTCTCTCTCTTTCAGACAAAACTTTTGCTTATGTTTTAAGTTTTTTTGTGTCTCAGGTGGAACTTTTGCTTTGTATTCACTCATCTGCCGTCATGTCAAAGTCAGCCTCCTCCCAAACAGGCAAGTCGCTGATGAGGCGCTGTCCACTTATAAACTGGAGCATCCGCCGGAGAAGAACCATGACTCTTGTGTGAAGAGGTATCTTGAGAAGCACAAGTGGTTACACACTGCTTTGCTTCTTCTTGTTCTTCTTGGGACTTGTATGGTCATTGGAGATGGTCTTCTCACTCCAGCTATCTCCGGTAAGTTAGTTTCTCTGTGTGTTTGTAATTGCTGGCTGAAACAGTTTATAATCTTTTTGTTTGTTGTATGTAGTGTTCTCTGCTGTGTCAGGTCTTGAGATGAACATGTCTAAAGAACATCACCAATGTAAGTGGTTTAATGTTGTTACCTTTTAGTTGCTCCTTGAGTTCTTATTGAATGATCTATGGCTTCTTCTTCCTTTGCAGATGCAGTGATTCCTATAACATGCTTCATACTGATCTGCCTTTTCGCGCTTCAGCATTTTGGAACACATCGTGTTGGGTTTGTTTTCGCGCCTATTGTCCTCACTTGGCTGCTCACTATAAGCGGTATAGGCTTGTACAATATAATTCAGTGGAATCCTCATGTGTACAAAGCTCTTTCTCCTAAATACATGTTCATGTTTCTGAGGAAGACTAGAGTAAGTGGGTGGATGTCTCTTGGTGGGATCTTGTTGTGTATAACTGGTGAGTTATTATTACAAATCTGTTTTGTCTCCTTTAATATGAAAATGTCAGGTAGTTTAACTTGTTGAGTCTTTGTTTTAGGTGCTGAGGCCATGTTTGCTGATCTTGGTCACTTCAACTACGCTGCAATTCAGGCAAGTTTCTACTTTGGTTTGAATGCTTTTACTGGAGTGTTCTAAAAATCGGTCTAGACAACGTCCCTAAACAAAACAATTTTTTTTTTAAAATCGGTCTAGATGTCTGCCTAATAAAGCGTCTAAATACCGCCTAGCGATTTTTTGAACATTGCATATACTTATTGAGTGATTCTATGTTTTGTTTTTTTGTAGATTGCGTTTACCTTCCTGGTGTATCCAGCTCTTATATTAGCCTACATGGGGCAAGCTGCTTACCTCTCACAGCATCACAACTCTGCTCACGCGATTGGATTCTACATCTCTGTGCCAAGTCAGTATCTTCTTGCCTTTGTTTTCAAATGTTTCCTCCATTGAGAAAAAAAAAACAGAATCTAAAACTTTTCTTTTATTGGTTTTTGATACAGAATGTGTGCACTGGCCTGTGCTAATGATAGCAATTCTCGCTTCTGTTGTTGGAAGCCAAGCTATCATCAGCGGTACGTTCTCAATCATAAACCAAAGCCAGTCTCTTGGATGCTTCCCTCGCGTCAAAGTCATTCACACCTCAGACAAGATCCATGGTCAGATTTACATACCGGAGATTAACTGGATGCTCATGGTTCTCTGCATTGCTGTTACTATTGGTTTCAGAGATGTCAAACACTTGGGAAACGCATCAGGTATAAAAATCCTCTTACAAGCTTAACTAGATTTTGATCTGCGCTTCAAAAGCTCATGATTTTTTTGTTTGTTTGTTGAATACATTGATAAAATTTGCAAGTTTTACTAAAAATAATCATTTAAAAGCTTAATATTATAATGTTTTGCATTAATTTGTGTAAATCTTTTTTTTTTGTTTCTGCTAAATAGATTAAAAGCTTTTGGCGGTGTAATTTTTTTTTTAACTTGGGATACACCTTATATTTTTAGTTCAAATATTAAAGCTTTTGAAATGATTATAATTGTTTATTTCCACAACTTTTATGATGATAATTTTAAATTCCCTTTGTGTTTTGTTACAGGTTTAGCTGTAATGGCGGTGATGCTAGTGACAACATGTCTCATGTCACTAGTCATAGTCCTATGCTGGCACAAGCCACCGATCCTAGCCCTCCTCTTCCTCCTCTTCTTCGGTTCAATAGAGCTTCTCTACTTCTCAGCCTCACTAACCAAGTTCCGCGAAGGCGCGTGGCTCCCCATCCTCCTATCCCTCTTCTTCATGATCATCATGTTCGTCTGGCACTACACCACCATTAAAAAGTACGAGTTCGACCTCCAGAACAAAGTCTCCTTAGAATGGCTTCTCGCCTTAGGCCCGAGCCTAGGGATCTCTAGAGTTCCGGGTATAGGTTTGGTCTTCACCGACTTGACCTCAGGAATCCCAGCGAACTTCTCTCGTTTCGTCACCAACCTCCCTGCCTTCCACCGTGTCCTCGTCTTCGTCTGCGTGAAGTCGGTCCCTGTCCCTTTTGTTCCAGCTGCTGAGAGGTACTTAGTGGGCCGTGTTGGGCCTGTGGATCATCGCTCTTACCGTTGCATTGTGAGATACGGTTACCGTGACGTTCACCAAGACGTGGACTCGTTTGAAACAGAGCTGGTAACAAAGCTTGGTGACTTCATACGTTACGACTGGCACAGAAGAACGACGCAAGAGGACGACACGGTCCGGTCCAACGAGTCCTCGAGCGAGTCGAGGTTGGCCGTGATAGGAACAGTAGCGTACGAGATTGAAGAGAATCTCCAGCCAGAGAGCGTGTCCATCGGATTCACCACCGTTGAGAGCATGGAGGACGTTATAGAGATGGCAGCAGCACCACCACCAACCACGACTGTTAAACGCGTTAGGTTTGCTGTGGAGGAGGAAGATAGGTACGAGGAGGATGAGGAAGCGGAGGCGGAGCTGAGGAGCGAGCTGAGGGATCTGGTGGCGGCGCAAGAGGCGGGGACGGCGTTTATATTGGGGCATTCGCATGTGAAGGCGAAGCAAGGCTCGTCGGTGATGAAGAGGTTGGCTGTTAACTTCGGTTATAATTTCTTGAGGAGGAACTGTAGAGGACCTGACGTGGCGCTCAAGGTACCGCCGGTTTCTCTTTTGGAAGTCGGGATGGTTTATGTTGTTTGAGTTATTATTAAGAAACACAAAACCCTGAGTCGTGTCACGTGTGTTGTAAATTTCGTGAACGTTATTAGGTTCGTGTTGTGGTTATACTTGAGGACATTATGGCTGTGTTTGTGTCATTTTAAGTGTCGTCAAACTTTCAGCAAAATCTTTTGTCCGAAAACTTGGTTAGAGAAGAGTTATCAGTGAATCAACTATATTAAGTTGGTTTTATGGTGGAAGTCCTTTAGTATAGTTGTTTGTTCAGTTGTTTACTAATGCTTCAAAGTAATGAGATAAGAGGATCAAATTCTACAAATACCAGAGATTTTACCAAACCGCGCTTAGTTTGTTTGTTTATAAACATTAAACCTTAGATTTTTTTAAAAAAATAATTTTTTTTTAATATTATATCATTTATTTGTTTCGATATATTTATTTGTTTGAAATATTATTAATTTATGTTAACATATTAAATATCTCTATTAATCTTTCTGTAACCATGTTTAAATCTTTCTTAAAATTTAAAATATTCTACATTTAATAAAATAAAAAAAATTCTATCATCTTATGTATATTATATATTTTCTTATATATCGTGTGATTGATTTTGAATTATTTTTTGAAGTATTGGTAAATAACATTTATTTCATATAAATATATAATTTTATAAATGTGTAATAATTTTGAATACTTAAATCTGTAAATTTTGATAACCAGTAAAATGATTCAGCAATTCTTTAACTTTTGAAGCTATAATTTATTTTCAATATTAAACTTTTTGGTATTTATTATTTTGTAAATAATTGTTATAAAAATGTGAAATATGTAGTAGATTTCGATATGAAAAATTCTGTATTTAGTTACTACATAAAAGGATAACCATTAACATATTTACAGATGGTCACTTATTAAACTAATCTTAAAAATTATCTCTTAACGTCAAAAATTTTTAGGTATTGAGTTTCAGGATATAATCTTGTTAACATATTCTCTCTCTGTTAGAAAAAATCAGAGATGTGTATGAAATCGGAAGCATAATATTGAAATATGGACACATACCTCTTCATCGATCATCATCATCTCAAGGCCGAGAAGGATGCCTCCTTTGGAATTATTGCGAGGTTTCCAGAAATAGATTAGCTTAAAAAACAACTGGGAATCTCCAGGTCCTGATGAAACTTTACTGAAGAAAAGTGGAGAATGAACTTGGGTGGTGGTGACTGCCGTTTGATTTGCCATAAAGTTAGGAATGAATTTGAGGATATGAGCAATAGATTTTTGGCTTGAGGAGGCATCGTTATGATTGAGGAAGAGGAGAGATGTGGAGAGTTAGACGCCGTTTTTTCTGGAGGAGTAATTAAGTAGCTTTAATTCGTTATTATAGCTGTCGCATGCGTTATACGGAGGAGATAGGAAGACAGTGAGTTCTGGAACGTCTTCTTCTGTGTGGACGTCGTAACAGGTTGGAGTAAGAAGATGAAAAAATAAATAGATTATTAAAGCTAAATGGCCTATTATGCAGCACAGATTCGTGGTCCAACAACTTAACATCCATGATGACATGGACAAATGATTGGTTGCGAATTTTTTCGCTGACGTGGACAGCTTAAAATGGTTTCATATTCTCTTTTTAATAGTGTTTGATGATTTATTATCATTTATACAAAAAAATATAATAAATATTTTAGTTAGTGGAAATAGACTTTGCTCTTCACAAAAAGGTTTATCACGGTACAAACGTGGTTCATTGGTTTAGGATAATAAAAATAAAATTGTTAAACAAAAATTACATAAAACAGGTGAAACTATCAGCTGTAAAATTACTAATTGTAAATCTATTTATAATAATTCTCTTAATTTGTGATAAATAGTGCTAGAAAAAAAACTGATTTAAGGTGTCCTTCAGTATACAAAAACTTGATGTTTTAATTTTGTTTTCATATGTTAAGAAAAGTTAGATACATTTTTTTTGTTTATAACTTTTTGGTTTTGGTTTTACTAATTAGTCTCAGTATATTATCCGTAGTATATCATCAATGTCACTAAAACTCGTTGTAAGCAAGTAAAAACGACAGCGTATTGTCCGTTTACCAAAACGCTACGTTTTAAGCTGGGAGTGGATCATGGCGGGAAAAACCCAGCAGATATGGCGGGAAAGGCCCAACCTATACACTTGACAAATGCCCTACGAGCAGACAGACTCTCAGTGTTCATCTCTATCCTTTCACTGATCCGTCGCTCGTAGAAGAACTTTGCATCGGGAGATATGGGAGGACCAGCTTACGATTGTCTGACTAACCCTTTGGGAGCCGTCCGATTCTCATTCGGGAACGCACTTTCTTCGGGATACGATCCGGCGTCGTCTCACGGAAAAGACTGGGGCGTCGTCGATTTGTTCCGTCACTACTTCTCCGACGAATCTGCTATCACCCAGGTTTGTTTTGTTTTCTTAACTCTGCCCTTTTTCTCGTTTTGGGGTTTGATCTAATTACTACTGGATATATCAGTTTTACTGTTGTTTGAGGTTGTGTCCTAACGAAATCAGCTTCTTTGAGTTTGTGCTGTAAAACCACAGATTAGTCAAATTGGGGTTGTTGGGTTTAGGGGTAATCGAGTATCAATTCAAAATGTTTATTGACTCAACTCGTATATATCAAGTTTGAGGATAAAAAAGGTTGAAACTTTACTGTAGTCTGAGGTTGTGTCCTAACTAAATCAGCTTATTTCGAGGGAATTTGGGTGGGATTTAGTGAAATTAAAGTATGGATTCATGATGTTGATTGTGACCCAACTTGAGTATTTTTCAATTTTTAGGACAAAAAGGTTGAAAATTTAATATAGTTTGAGGTTGTGTCCTAACTAAATCAGTCTCTTTGAGGTTTTGGTCTTCTATCCACAGATTGGTCAATTAACCAAATTTATTTTGGTATGTTTAGGTTCCAATTCTGGATTTGTCAAGTATCAAGTGGGTGCAGCCCAACACTCTTGTTCGGTTCCGTGGAATGATACAAGACATGCTTGGAAATGAATTCTATGCTGGTGCTTACAAGGTATGATTTATATATATATATATGGTTTCTTCTACTATAAAGATGCTTTGAATCTTTATTTGTCAATAACTTTTCTACTCTGTTAAGGATGATTCAACATGGAGAACCAATAAGTATAGTGATGTTTCCCAGTTTCCTGACGGTCCTTCCTCTGAAACACAAGTTTGGGAGCGTCGTCTACTCTACTGTGTTCCTGTATGCTTTCTCGTATGCCTGATCTTTATTTGTTTGATCTTGCTATGGTCTCATAGACGCTTAAACAAGATAACACTTGATTGCAATGTAGGTTCCTGGACGCAATCAATGGACTGAATGTTCTTCTATAGAGCTGAAGAACCGCTTTTTGGATCTCACTGGCCAAAACAGAGAGAAACGTGCGAGGGTCGATGAAGAAATGACTGATTCCATCGACTCAAACGTAACTTTAGTCTCCCTTCTTTGCTTTCACATATTAACTGTTGCTCGGTTACTTATTTACCCCCCACCATTGCAGACTCTTGAAGCTGGGCTTAACGGCTCGCCTTTCAAAAAATTGGTAAGGATTAGTCTCTTAATTTAATGTATGTATTAGTATAAGTTGTGGCTGATGAAGTATCTCTGATGATTTTGGCATTTGCTATATACATCAGAAAGCAGGAGAAGGTACCTCATCAGCTTCAGAATGTCAGCTTCCCATGACTGATGGTGTTCCTCAGAGTTGTGTTATTCCACCAGCTACCAGTACAGATTCTCTACCATGTCTTTTGAAGGTGAGTATTTAGCTTTTTGTTTCGTTATATTGTCTGTTAACATGACGTTTTAATTGAAAAAATAATTCATATGTGGTCACCACGCAGGTTTACGATTCTCCAGAGTCAGACTTGAAGCTAAACGATGTGGTGGAGTTCCTTGGAGTGTTGACTTTCGATCCAAACACTATGATGGATATGGATTCACCTGGTGACAACTCTGATGATTTTTCCGAAGCTGAGTCTGTTCAGATGCCATCTGGAAAGGTTCCACGCCTCCATTGTCTTATCCACAGGAAGCTTGAAACTCAACATTTCCTTCATAGTTCTTCCCTGTTAACAGAGGCAAGTACACCATTTTTTTTTTAAAATCTATAGCTCTTGATCTCTTATTAATCTCTTGTTAATTTATGATTTGGCAGCTTAAATCCCCTCAAATGTTCAAAGAGATAAGAGAGAGTTTGATGAAGCACCTCACCGGTCTACTTGGTAATGATCACATTGCAGCAGAGTTACTATTGTTGCATCTTCTGTCAAAGGTAATTCAATTCAAACTGTATCACATTGTTTCTTCTTATTGTCAGCTATTTAGCTACTAATCCTTTGCTGTATAGGTGCATGGGAGAGTAGATAACGTTGCTGTTGGGAAGCTTTCACTTAATCTCACACACCTTAACAAAGAAAGCATGTCTATCTTCGGCACTCAGCTCAGAGATGCCCTCAAAAGCCTCTTACCATTCACACAATCTATACCACTTACTATTGAATATCTCAACACTGCCTCCCTCGGTCCCAAGAAAGACTATGGAACCAACAGGTAAGAGCTTTTGAATCATCATTTTCTTGAGAGACCACCGTCATGTTATTTGTTTTTTTTTATGACTTAGGTTGGTCCCTGGAGTTCTACAAGTTGCTGATGGCACACACTTGATATTAGACGAAACAGAGTTGCAGCCAGGCACTTTGAACTCTGTTGGAGTTGAGAATGCAAACCTGCTTAAAAACCTCTTGGAGTGTCAGAAGGTAAAAGCAATTCTCATCCACTCACTTTTTAATACAGATTCAGATGTGAATGATTGAATCTGCTTGTGCTATTTCAGGTGGAGTATGATTTTCAGTATTATAAAATGGAGATGGCCACTGATGCTCAGATGCTCATCTTCTCTGAGGGGAAATCAAACATAATGCCTGCTGATATGGTTCTACCGTTTCAACCTTCTCAAGTGAATCCATTGCAAGTCATCACGCCAGAAACAGCACAAGCTTGGAGGTGTTACTTAGCTACTTGCAAATCGTTGTCTCACTCCATTGGGCAAGAGTTGCAACAGGTGAGAGTCTTGTGTTAGAATCTATGGCAACAGTGTTATCAAACTACTGAGTCTACTACTAATTTTTTCTGTTGTTGCAGGTGTTGGAGAATGATTTGGTTGCAGCAAGGCAAACAGATCGTAGTTTAGGCAGCCAAGACTTGAGCAGGTACTAAAGCGCCTTCCCAAAAGGTTTATTATCATCAAACTTTGGAATAGTTTTTGAATTTTGTTTTTGTTGGTTTCTGCAGATTGTTGACAATGGCTCGCATGATGTCTGTGAGTTATGGTGAGACTAGTCTTTCACTAGAGCACTGGCAAATGGTTTTGGAGCTAGAAAGACTTAGGAAGGAGAGGCTCAAGTAAAACATGCCTCTTCTAGGTTGAAGAAACGAGATAGACTATGGGTTTGTAGCTTGTTTGGATATTTTAATCGCTGCTTAGTTATGATTAAGAACAACAATGGTTTCCTATCTAATGTATTGAGCTTTTAAATGATTTGGAAAAATATATTTTACAAACATAATAATCGTTAATCTCACAAGTTAATCAAACAGAGTAGTGTACTTTAAACTTCAATAAAAATTAAGAGATTCACAATTGTTTGTTTCCACAGCAAGTAAAGAAACAAATGAACCTAAGAATGCCACTAGATTTCTTGCGTAAGAAGTAAACATACATGCTCATCGTTAATCTCACAAGGTAATCATCAGAGTAGTATACCTCAAAACTTTAATAAATTAAGAGAATCACAATTGTTTGTTTCCACAGCAAGTAAAGAAACAAATTAACCTAACAAAGAATGCCGTTTCTTGTCTAAAAAGTAAGCATACAAGCTCAACCATAACTTATCTAGTTTTAACTTAACAACCATTACATAACTCATACATAAACCATTCCTCACTATCAACATCGTTCTTCTCCACGGTTGATTGATCTTTCACTACCGAACCTTCAGCTTCTTGTTTTTTTCTAGGACCAATCGGAGTTGGCAATGGACCACGGACTCTTGGTGTAAACAAAGGACGTTCCAAGTACTGTTTCCTTTCAGGAGGACATGGGATTGGCTGTAAAACTCGAAAAGGGACTACTCTTTGCATAATAAAAGGATGGTTCAAGAGCTCAGTTGCTGAAGCCCTATTCCAAGGATGCCAAGTATGGCACTGCCTCAAGAAGTCTATAGCCACTGGAGAGATCTTTTGCTCTAGCTTCCACACGTAAGTGCCTCCCGTCTCCATCTCTTCTGCCTTACCTCCAAACATCTCAAACACCACACACCCTAGCGACCATATATCAAGAGCCTGTCCGACCAATCCCTCCGGAACCTCGGAAACCTCCGGAGGCATGTACATATTCGTACCAGCAAGCTTCAACACATGATACGTGTTAGGCTCCTTTGATAAACCAAAGTCAGCGAGCTTAGCATCCCACGGCTCTCCGAAAGAGGTTGAAGGGAAGAGGAGTATGTTATCCGGCTTGAGGTCGCAGTGAACGTAGCCGTGTACGTGAAGCGCTTCGAGTCCTTGTAGGAGCATACGAGTGGTGCGTCCAATCACGTGCTCAGGCAATGGTTTCCCACGGAAAGATGATATAACTTCGTCTAGACTACCTTCGGATGCATACTCCATATAGATGGAGCAATCTTTGAGGAACATATCTAAGTGAAGATGTTCACTAGAGGCTTGAACGATGCGAGGATGGTTGCGGAAGTCAAGCATGATCCTGAGCTCTTTTTTGAGATTCTCTTTGAGTCTTATTGAAGATGTTTTCTTCGCGTAACGTCCATGGCCGGGGTGAACCTTGAGAGACACGGAACCGAACGCTCCTTGGCCAAGAACACGGACGGTTTGCAATGAAAGTTCGTCTACGTAGAGAGGCTCTTCGTACCTAATATCCATAATGATTTAGGTTGACTCTCGTTAATTAGGCTCTTTCGGGCGTTGTTTATGTTGATTATGAAGTGTTTAATGTACTCTCTTTTTATAATAACCATGGTCGGTAGAGGTACTCTATTTCCTGCTAGGAATTGTTTTCTGGATTCCTGATTTAGTTGAGATAAGTATCGTTATTTTATTTTAATGTTATATTTAAGTTTTGCATGTTTTAGCTTGGAGTAGGAAACCAAAGTCAAGACGATGTGTGAATTTAACTAAATATAATAAAATAATTAGTGTTAGTAACATTAAGGTTTATTTTCCTTAAACCGAAATTAACACGATGAATAAATATATATTTTAATTATATAATATATAAATGTACACATGTGTGCACATATATTTGAAAATTAAAGCATACTACATGCACTATTAATCAAATTATTGTATATATTTCAAGTTAGATCTTCCACTAAACCAAATCAAACTCTTTTTAAAAAGAAAAAAATCAAACCCAGCCAAAAGTATATTCTAAATCGAATTCTAACTTTTAAATATGCTTAATTGCCATTATTGTCAGTTGTGTGGATATATCAATTTTCTTACTTCACTTAAATATATAGATAGACTGTATTTATTATATTATTGCAAATCATACTCCACCTTAAGTAGCAACAGATTCCATACATAATTCATTTCCAAATCTGGTTTAAGTGATGAATGGATATTTTTACCTTTCGACTTTCAAAGAGGTTTGTAGCAGATCTCTATTCTCAGCTCCAACAGAGTTCAAAGTGCCAAGTTGCAACAGAGTGCGTGCCATCATCAATTTGTAGAGCTCCGGGAACAAATATTGAGTGTACTACTTCAGAAAAAATCTGCAAAATTTCGTTGGAGCAAAGCAAACGGACCGTAGGCAGTAAGTAAAGCTTGGCTCGTTCACAATGTTAGAATAGAGGGACAAAAAGTAATATCTACGTGAGTTGACCAATACATTCGCTTACAATTTGATTTGTAACGAATTACAAAATAAAGCACATTTTAGTTGAAGTATAAATTAAACTAACACACCCAATGGTTTTCTTGCATAGGAAGTAAACAAATCAACTCAACAGATAACCTAAATATCAGTTTTCTTTTTACACACCTGAATTCCAATAAGGTTGAGTTTCAATTAAATGCTAAAGGTTGCTGATTTTGACTTAACTTGAAAAGAACATGAGCTACAACAATTTTTTTTAGTAAATCAATATAGATAAAATGAAGAGAGTAGAAATGGACTAATGGGAAGTTTGTTTAATTAAACTTTTTTTGGGTGTTTGTTTACTTAACAAATGGAGAGTTTGTTTACTTAAACTTGAATCTTGAATATATAATATTGATTTATATTGTGTTGCTAAGATTGTCGTGCCTCCCAATCATCAAGGTACGTAAGCCTTTCTTTTCTTCTTTCTATTTTGTGACCTTTTTGTAAATATAGCCAAATAAAACTACAAAAACAGTTGAAATATTGGATCTTTTAAAAAGAATGAATGACTATTATTTCAATTCAAAAATTGATTATATCATAATATTTAACAATTCCAATTTATTTTTATTTTCTTTTGAAGTTTTAACTAATTACTGAAGCTTGATTATGTTTAAAGAGTGATGAAATAGATTGTCAATGGTATCAATAGAACATGAACTAGCATAAATATTTGATTATTCAAAGTTAATAAATGATTTTACAGAAATTTCAAAATCATCTTTTAGAAATAATATATTAATGTTTATAAACTTAATTTTTTTGAAAAAATTAAGTTTTAATAATTATTGTATGCTATTGTGATTACATAAAGATATAAAAATTAACAATTTTTGTGCATTTGAAAAATTCAAATCTCGGCATCATAGCTCTAAACATTACGGAACCGAAGGCTCCTTGGCCAAGCACGCGGACAGTGTGCAATGAAATTTCGTCGACGTATAAAGGTTCTTTGTACTTAATCAACTTGTTAATCGTTACTCTCTGTTTATATGGATTTCTCACTCCACTTCCTGGTAGTAACATAAAACAATTTGTTGATTACGGAGTTAACTAGAAATAGGTACTGTATTTTAATATAATAATTAAATTTGTATGTTTAGATTTGAGTTGAGATATTCTTTGTTTTTTTCCTATATAACGAAAGATCTTCAAATTATATTAGACGGTAACATGTCTATTTTTATGTGTGTTTGTAAAAAGAAAACACAAAGTCAAACAGACCAACACAACTGATAAACTGAGTACCACTAAATTTATTTAATATTTTGAAACAGTTGAATTCCTATACAATTGAGTTTCAACTAACTAAATGATACAATGTCGTTGGTTTTGACTTCACTTGAAAAGAATTAAGCTACCAATGTTTTTTTTTTACCAAAATACAGAGATCCTCCTTTAGCTGCAATTTCAAGGGATAGCTGCAATGGTTTCCTCCACCTCAATGTGGAGATTACCGATTTTATAAATAAAAAGAACAATTATACATTCTTATAAAATTAATACTATTATTAGAAAATAATAGAAAAAATTAGATACAACCAAGAATAAAAAAAAAGAATGAAAATTTTGATTTGAAAAGACTATCATAAATTAAAATTGAACTTTGAATATGCATATATTT
This sequence comes from Brassica oleracea var. oleracea, assembly GCF_000695525.1. Classification (NCBI taxonomy): domain Eukaryota; kingdom Viridiplantae; phylum Streptophyta; class Magnoliopsida; order Brassicales; family Brassicaceae; genus Brassica; species Brassica oleracea. Next base: position 51,154,956 of record NC_027751.1, read on the forward strand.
GACTATATAAATGACTAATATAATTAACAAAATCAAAAATTTAATATATCAAAATAGAAACAAACAAGAAAGATCATGAATTAAGCAATGCACATTACGAAAAAAAATTGCAAGTTCAACAAACCAACAAGTTCAAGGTCAGACAAATGCAATTTCAAGTTCAACAAAACAACAGAAACAATTTCTTACTAAACATTATTATATACAGTTAAACACACAATATTAAAGGTGATAGGACTGGTCTTCAACCACAAGGACAAACTCTGGCATCATCTCCTCAATTCCAACAAATGTGACGGCACAACACACCACATATGAGAAACCAACGAGCTCTCCGACCTCTTCTCTAGAAGACAAGATGATGATTGTAAGCTCAGTTGCCTTAGCAACATGTCCTTCACAAGTCTCATCATTAGCAACAATAAGCAAAACCAGAGGATCATTGTTGTTGAAGGCTCGAGTTACAATTTTGCCACCAGCAATGAACCTGTTAGCTTTCTTAGCTACCTGAATGATATTCTTGGTCATTGCTAACCGGATTTTGAAGAAATAAAAATCATGTTGAACCTTTTTTTTATTTTTGACAAAAAATCATGTTGAACCTTTAACTGTAAAAAAAAAACATCAAGAAAATTCAAAAGTAGAAATTGGTAATTCACGTGGACCTCAAAAGATACAAAGTAGTATCATTGGCCAAGAACACAAATAGTTGTCAATAAATTTACCTCCTTTTCTCCTACCATAATTTCTTTTTATTTTTCTTCATCGTTTCTTTTAGTTTGCGTTTGCAAAAGCATAGTGATTTTTTTTTTCGCTCTCTTTTCATATGTTCACTGATCAGTGACCATTTTCACTCATATTTCATCTATGATCAAATAACTATAATTGACTATGGTTGGTGGATTCTCACTTCATTGCATGTTAGGAAACAATTTCGTTTGAATTTCTCGATTGAGTGGAGATAAATAGGAGTATCATATTCTGATATTCCGATTATCTTTGTTCTATAGTTACGAGGAGCGAAGCTAGAAGATCTTGGTAAGACCATAAGTAATGAGGGTGCTGATTTTGTTTTTCAGATATTTAACTAATACAATGAACTTGTTGAAATGGATTACTCTTAGTTGAATGTTTTCAACGGGTTGAAAAAAATGAATGTTTTCAACTGGTTGAAAAAAAAGATAGATCCACACTACCACATGACAAATTATAAGAGGATATGATCTTCGATAAGACACACATATTGTGCTTTTATTGGTTGGTGAAATTTGTATATTTTTTATCTCCACCAAATTATTCAGTTTTAATTATTTAGTGTTAAACTATTTTTTCTTTAAACAAAAATTATACGAAAAAATTCATCATCTTTATTATTTATTCTACGGATATTAATCTCATTTCATTTGGATATAGAAAAAAAACATTTTCACTATATTTTGAATTAAACAGATCCTAATAATAATTTTTAGCACTTTAAATTCTTCCAATATTTCTTTTAGCTACTAAAATCTTAACAATTATCAAATTTAAAACTTATTTTTCATAATTTTAGGTTTAATAATGATAATTGGTATTTTTGTATTTATTAATTAAAATAATAATAATAATAATAAAAATTCAAATTTAGTTATTTGAACTTAAAAATATTATTTAAAATAGACTATTATTGTTCACAAAATACAAATATAAAAGCATAAAAATACAAGGTAAAATGGTAGGGTATGATGGCAAATTTTATTAAACACAACTATTGTAGGCCACAAAAATTATATGGTTGTTGAATTAATAGGTGAAAGAGAAATAAGATGATGTTGAATGTTAAAATGTAATATAGGGTGTTGAATACTAATAACCTTATAGATGCTCTAATGGCTGCACTATTGATTAAAATAAAAATAAATATAAAAACGAAGATAGTTAAACTTACAAAATGTTAGAGATGCACATTAGAGTTTTCATCATTTCACTTTAAAAAATTTCTGTGAATTTATATATAAAATTGTAAATATTCATATTTTACTGGGTGCACAAGCCCCAATAGTGTGTATACTGTATACATTGTGCCTTCGTCTCTGATAGTTTATCTGCTAGGTAATTACATCTTAATTCGTTGGTAGTCATTCTCACTCCTATTTCATGTGTGATTGTGAAACATCACTTCATACTAACTGTTTCCTTATATTTCAGGTTTTCTGTTTGCTTAATTTCTTTTTTAATAGATTAGGTTTATCCTCGTTTATTTGGATTAAATCCATGTTTTTGTTTGTTTGTTTTATTTGATTTATACTTTGTTTTTAGTTAAAAACAAACCAGCAACCGTTCTATACCTTTCTTGATTTATATGATGTAAACCAAACTCAAACCGAAATGTACCGATAAACCGACTATTTTAATTTAAACCAAGAAAACAGAACAATGTTTGGTTAACTTATTTATCCCTTATTTCCTCTTCCTCTGTTTCATCTGCTGCGCCGCTTTTCCTCTGCTTTGTACTTGCATATTTAGATAATATCCGTAGCCCTGAGCCTAAACTAGATTAGTTTTTTTCTTTTGTGTCAGAACTATAGAACCAGAGTTGTGTTTTGTCTGAAAAAGAACATGGCGGAAAAGGCGGGAGAACCAAGGACGACCAGAGATAGTATTTACAGAGTTGCAAGGAGTATAAAGAGAAGAGACAACAGCCTCTACAACGCTCTTAGATCAATCTACCAAGACTCACTCTTCGTAGACGAGATCTCGAACCTATGGCCAAAGCTTCCTCTCCTCGCTAACCTTCGTTGTGGTCTTTGGTATTCTCCACGATTCGATGCAACATGTTATTTTAAATCCACCGACGGTCATACCAACAACTTGTCTTTCAACACTTCTCGTCTCAATCTCCATCTTCCTCTTCTCGCTGGTAATGATTGAATATATAGTCAGATCATGATCTTAAACCATCAAGAAACATATCTTTATGCCTTTGTTTTTTTTCTTTGAATGGATAGGAGAGAAAGGAGGTTGTATCATCATTGATTCAACTCGTAAAGGAAAGAAGTTTCCAGATAGCATGTCGAAAACGATACCAATATGGTGTTGTGTATTGAACCGCTCAATATATAATCACTTGAAGAGATTATGTAACACTAATGATCCAGTGAGTTACATACATGTCACATTCCCTGCATTATTAGTACATTCTTTGTTTCAAGAAAACGCTATGCTATAGTTAGACGCCTTATATAGGATTATTCATCAGACGGACGCCTAGACCGATTTTTTGAACGACTAGACGAATTTTTTTATTAAGTTGTTTTAGATATCATTTCGTTTAGGTCCGATATGCCGAATAAAGGGACACCTAGACCAATTTTTAGAACATTATTTACAACCTTGTCTTCTTTGTTCTTGAATAGGGTTTCACTAGTGATGATCATGGTGAAAGCAGCATAAGACAGTTGTTAGATACATGGGACTGTAGTTTACATATGCCACTATGGGTTTCCAAGACAGAGAAGGCTTCTATTGAATCTCGTTTAGATGAATGGACTAGACAGTTAGAGGAGAGTGGAGCTGACATATCTTCTTTAGCTTCATGCTTGTGGAAGCCTTTACGTCCTCTTTGGGTTTCACAGAAGACAGTCATGTGGTTGAATGAAGTACCTGATCATGAGTCATGGGACTTCACTCCTCTCATCCTTGTCTCAGCTTCTGATTCTGGTGAAGTTCAGCAATACAGAACCAACTCAGAGTTTAGTTGGAGTTATATCCCTGGGGCTGGTGATGATGAAGAGAGTTGGTCAAGAGGTTTGTCCCCTAGTGTTTTCTGGAACCATGTTGATGATCTTATTGATTCAGGACCAGAAGTGTGTAACCAGAAAGTCGCGGAGATTGTTGAGAGTGATAGAGTGTATAGAGCTCAGAGGGGTCAAGAAGCTCCTCAGGTTGTTGTAAAAAGCTCAAAAGCTAATAATGGAGTCAAAAGTGACGAAACTTTATCTCTTAGTGTACCAAAACCTAGAGTTGGTGAAGAAAGCTTAGTGTCTTGGTTGGCATCAACAAATCTTGCGCTTGGGTCATCACAAGTAGGCGAGTTTGTTTTCTATGCTTTATATAAATCATAATTCACTCATGATTTTGCATTAACTATGAGCTTTTGTTGTGCAGCTAGTAAGGTGTTTTCTATTGACTGCTGCATATTAAACTGCGATAAAAATCCAGTATCAGTCCCTCCATCACATTTTGAAGAGCATTTGCATCTACCTATGATGGTATGTTTAAAAAAAAAAACAAACTCTTAACACATTTTTTTTTCATTCAAAACAAAGAATCATTATAAGAAGTGTATGTTTCCTCCAGGGTTCAAAATTTGATAGGTTTTCGATACTAAAGAACCTTCCCACCGCGGTGAACTTTGCTAAGATGAAGGTGAGTGTGGGGAAGAAGCTCTTAGTTTGTTGTCAAGACGGTAAGTTTGTATTCTTTTCAAAACATGATTGTATGTTTTTTGTACCTAATAATGTTGGTCTTGTGATTGATGATAGGGGAAGATATCAGTGTATGTGTATGTTTGGCCATCTTAATATCATTATTCAATGAAGAAGGTAATGTCATAAACTTGAAACACATATTAATCTAAAACACTTGAAATCTTTTGGTGTGTAATGTTTGTCATAACGCAGGAACTTTTGATGGTGGGAGATCTTTTGAAGAAAAGAGTATAACAAAACTTGAAATGCGACGGATGCTTATATTTATATGCAAATACGCTGTGAATGCGAGGCCATCTAGAGGGAATCTAAGGCAAGTTTTTGGTTTCCTTACATCGCAACGCGAAAACTCAGATGAATGAAGTAGATTCATCTTTTCAGAAAGAAACAGAAAATTTTGCAGTCTTTAGTCTTTTTAGTGCATTATGTTTTTTTTCTCAGATCATATTATGTGATGAGAGCTTTGCAATGGTCCACATAATCGGTGATGTTTTTTGATGAAATAATTTGTTGTGTACTTATTTATGTCTCTTGCTCTATCTATATTCATCATTATTACACTAAACATGCATAATCATCATTCTACCATTATTTGTACAATTCAAAGTAACTACTCTTATTTCAAACTATATTCATGAAAAGTATTCATGTTGGACTACTTTACCAGATCAACAAATAAACCAAACATGAGTAACAACTTCTTGAAGGAAACATGTAGCCTATAGCCACGGAAACTAATATTAAGATCGTTGAAATAAGTGAGGGATTATGAGAGTAATCACGAGAGTAATATAATTCAGAGATGTGAATTTAATACAATCAAGAGAGACGATACAATCGCTTTCGTGCACAGCAAGTTAAGCAAACAAACTCGAACGACAATGTAAGATGATTCTTAGGTCAACACAGACAGAAAACATGACTTGAGCCGCAAGTCTTCCTACATCTTGAGCTTGAGCACCGCTTGTTGTAAATGTCTTTGAGGGACGTCACTTTCCACATTAAGTAGTTCATCAGTGTCAATCATTAAAACCCTGTAGTTGAGTGACGTTATATTCTAGATTTAAGAGTTCATCGATGTCAAACATCAAATCCTCAGCTCCACCAAGACCAAAATTTTCCAATTGATGTTGTTCTTGGTACGGTCCGTTTAGGTGTCTTGCCACCTCTTTTAGTACTAGGAATATGATACTGATACACACATGACCATGGAGCTTGACACCTAGTTACTAGAAGAAAGTGAAGGCCAAAAAATCAAGAAGAAGTGACCCATTGGAACAGAGAAGTGAAAACTCCAAAAGTAGGGCGTTAGTATCCAAGGCAATACTGTAATTCGTGAAGCATTTTAAAGAATGAAATGGACTTTCTCAAGATGGTATGTCTTTGTTAGAGGCTGTAATGGCAGTATAAAATTTTCGATTTAATACAAAAACAGATCACTGAAGAAATGAAAAATAACAGATGGGGAAAATTGAAAAGAGCATTGATCTGTTGGAGCAAAACAAGACACAGAGGTTCAAAATATAATCAAAGTCGAAACAACCACTAATAAAAGAGATTCAAATTGTAGTAGTAGTATTGAGTAACTGAACCAAACATAAAGAGAAACAAAAACAGAAAAGCTGAAACAAAGATATGCGGAAGAGGCTTCAGGCACGCGGTGCAGCTGCAGCTCCAGCAGGACGAGGAGTCTGACCAGGTTGTCCAGGCTTGGGCGCATCCTCCTGGTATAAACCATAAATTACGAAAACCCAATAAGTAAAAATTCTTCATTCAAACAACAACAAAATAGAGAAGAGAGCAGTTTCACATATCATTTAGAAGTCAATAAAGAATATTGTGAAACAACTAAACTATAAAAGGAATTTTGGTTATTGCAAGATTCAACTGTGTTCTAAACTTAGGAAGAGGAAGAGATTAGTACCTTGCGTCTGACGAAACGTGGAGGGGGAGTACGAACCCTGCGGTTAGTGCGGGAACGGACTCGAACAACGTGAGAGTGAATCGCACACGAGACACAGTACTGCGTCTTCGCATACAGCTTAGGCAACGTGTACCCTACACATTACCAACAATTCAATTTCACACACATTTATAGTAACTAGACTCCGGTTTAATCCGGTTTACAGACTCAATAACCATTTTACAATAAACCAATGAACCAACATTGAACCAGGCAATCTTATACGCTAGCTAATACACATTCCACATCTTTTTTTTAATAAAAAGATTACCATCGTAGACGCTGGCTTCCTGAACATCTCTAATGGCAGCCTGCTCCACGATGTTCCTCACTATGAACCTCTTTATGGCCTTGTCCTAATCCACCACCACCACAATAAATCAAAATCCAACTCTATAGAGAATGTTGTGATTTCTATGGAGGAGAGATCGATTTTGGTAGTGCTTACTTTGGGGCAGCATTTGCCGCAGTTGGAGCATCTGATTGGCTTGACGTGGCCACGGTTGTGCTTGTTCCTCCCTCCGTTCCTACGCTTGAAAGTCTGCAGCAACAACAACAATGACGATTGATGAATCTAATCTAAGCAACACAAAGAGAAGATGAATATACCATTTCTTTGATACGCGACTGCGATCTCTTCTCCTCGTGAGCTGAAAAGCTGCTGCTAGGGTTACTCTCTTCCTGACGACGACTGGGTTAAGAGTGTAGATGGATTTTATTGCTTACTTTTAGGGCTTCGAGAGATATTGGGCTTTATTCTCTTTTAGTTTCTATTTGGGCTTTATTCTCTTTCAGTCTTGAATCATCTTAGTACAACCTATCATTTTCCTTCTTCTTGTTGTCGTTTAAATTCATCTCAATTTTATAATCCCTCAATATTTGGTATACTATATCTTAGATTGTCCATGTGCCAAGAACGCAAAATACAAAGGCGGATAGCCTAGCACATAGTGTCAGGAAACAGCCGTCTTTCGTCGTTCACATAGATCGCCATCTCCCAGTTTGGTTCACAGAGTCTGTATCTGTATGAGTCTGTTTATGCTGATGACAAAAAAAAAAAAAAAAAAAAAACTGCCAACCAAGTTGCTTGATTTGTAGTACGTGTTTGGTATAACAAAGATGCATAAAGCAAAAACCATAACCATTTACGAACAATCACAACGCTCTCAACACACTAAAACAAATAACAAATGTTTTTGTGTGGAGAATCACAAAAGGCTCTCATCACACAACACAACATAGCAATATAACTCATGTTTTACTCGGGACTACTTAGGCTGCAGCGGCAGAGGGAAGCTTAAGCTTCTTGTAGCACTTCTTTAGCTTTGTTTACCCACACGCTATAGATATCCTCGGCGAACAAAACAAAATGCACCTAATGACAATACGAGATTGTTAAAAAGGTATCAGTTACTGCATTGAATCCATGGAAGTGTATGGAGGAGAGAAGCAACCATTACCTCTTTAAAGTCGTTGGCGAACTCTTTGATGGTTGATATACCGACCACAGCAGCTTCATCAAAAGGATATCTAACAACAACAAGAACACATTCGGTACACAAGTTTCCCTTTTTTTTTTTACTTTGCACATAAAATGTTTTCTAAGAGCAAACCTGACTAGAGAAACAATAGAACGCGTTCTCTAAGTATCTGGCTGAGAAAAAAAAACTTACCCGTAAATCCCACAAGATATGGCAGGAAATGCAATGTACTTGATGTTGTTTTCCTTAGCCACTGTCAGACTATTCCTGTAGCAAGCAAACAGAGGGATGAACTGAGGCATATGTCTAGAAGACAAAAGCCAGTTAGGGTAGAACAAGAGAAACTGAGGTTACCTGTAAGAATTGGTGAGGGATTCTTTAGGGTTGACAGCTGAGTCGTAGATAGGTCCAACGGTGTGAATCACGCGTGATGCAGGCAAGTTAAAACCCCTGTTCCATTTGTTTGCAAAAAAACATCTTCATTAATCAACCTTCACTTAATTATACATGAGAAGAAGAAGAAGACAGAGTAAACCCACGGAGTGATTCTTGCTTCACCTAATGGACAACGGACACCGGGACGAACTTCAGAGACCTCATAGCACGCTGCTCTAAGCTGTGGCCCAGCAGCTCTATGTATTGCTGTCACAGACATAGATAATCACAAAGTTCATACCAATAACAATGGGGTTTGGAGATCATCAAGGTTTCGTAAAAAAATCACCTCCATCAGCACCACCACCACCTAGCATTCTCTCATTTGCTGGATTCACCTGAACAAACAGACTGCTTTACGTCAAAAGTAAACGGTGAATCACTAGCAGAGACGTGATTATAATGTGTTCTATGGGAATGATAAAGAGCTTATCAACCATTTATCAAAGAACGAGGCTTCACTAACTTATGCTCGTTCTTGGATAAATGATCAGTGTCAGATCATTGGAGAAGTACTGATCGAGAAGGTGAGGCTTACAATATCACCAAATAAGCCGAAAAAAGATTGATAAAATCCTATTGAGTATGACTCCAACTCCAAGTGATCATTTATCAAAGAATGACTGTTAATAAGAGCATAAGCACATCGTTTGGCTGATAATCATATCTAATTTTTACTAATCTATCCACATTCTGGAAAGGTCCTGCGCTAGGGTTCGACAAGGACTGAAGGAGAGGGCTTACAATAGCATCGGAGGATGCATCAACGGACCATTTGGTGATGTCGCCTTTAAGGATTTGGAGAATACTAGAATCAGACAAATTGAAAACAGCTCCAGAAGCCATGGATGAGACTGTTAGCAATCGGGAAGAAGAGAGAATAGATGAAGAAGATTCACTCCCTAACGGCGAAAGTGGCGGAGACGAGTGTCGAAGCCTGATTCGAGCAAGGATGGAAGAGCTCGAGTGTAGTTTTGGGAGAGTCGCGCTTCCTGCTACTGCACAGAGTCGTCTCATCTGAGTGAGTCTCGAGTCCTCGCCAAGGTTTTGGCCCATTACTTGTTAAAAACTTGTTATTGGGCCTCGGTATGGGCCTGATCAGATGAGAAAAGAACGATAAAAGAGTGTATCATACACATCTTTTCCCCTTATTTGAGAGTCACGAGACGGATACAAATTTTTCTACATGGTGAGATGAGACGGTCTTTAACATTTAGGAAAAACAGTTGAGTTTACTGAAGAATCCACTTTTGGTTGTCCTCGTCGACGGGGAGGATAATATTATGTCTTGTGGCGAATGTGGCAACTCTTTCGCCGTGTTCACCCACGTCGTGTATGTATCGTCGCTGAACAGAACAAAATGCACCTGTGGAAAGATCCAACACTTGTCAAAAAGAGATTTTTCTTGGACTTTTGTTTCAGACCAAAGACATCATTGGCAATAACAGTCAAGACCGAGTGTAAAATTCAAAGGTTTGAATCAATCAGGAAATAAGGGATAAATGATCAATACATATTTTCTTTTTGGATTAATTTGGGAGCCCAACAATCTATATACAGTATACATATTATTAGCCATTTGAATTTTGGAGGCCGAAACAAATGTTTTATCTTTGATATGTTCATGACCATAATGGAAAAAGGAAGCAAAGGGTAAATGAAACTAGCTATAGTTGGAAGGCAAGAAATTTACCTCTTTAAAATCTTTACCGAACTCCTTAACGGTGGAGATAGCTATAGAAGCAGCTTCATCCAATGGATACCTAACAATCAGATACAAAACAAAAAGTTTTCATATCATGTGTACTTGTCGTTCTCTAAAGATTAAAAAAAGTCTGAAAACATATGTTACCAACAACTTATATATCAAGTTTATGTTTATTCTAAATATCTATAACTTTACCTGAAACTACCACAAGATATTGCAGTAAATGCAATGTACTGGATATTGTTCTCCTTAGCCACTCTTAGACTGTTCCTGTTACCAAAACAAAATATTGAGATACACAATCTACAAGAGAAAGCATAACTGAAGAAGTAACAGAAATAAACACTTCACTATACACACTAAAATGCATTTTTTTTACCTGTAGGCACTTTCTAATAGTTTCTTAGGATTCTTCTTAGCATTATACACTGGTCCAACAGTGTGAACCACATGAGATGCAGGCAAGTTGAAACCTCTACTCATTGCAGAAAACAATCAACAAGCTCAAAACTCAGAACATTTACACATTAAAGAAGAGAACAAAAAAAGTGAAAGGATCAAAACCCCACGGTGTGATTCTTGCTTCTCCGGTGGGACACCGGACTCCGGGAAAAACTTCTCGAACTTCATAACATGCTGCTCTCAACTGTGGCCCAGCAGCAGCATGAATGGCTTTCCAATTAATTATTTAGACTTTAGATCACATTCATTTAATGATATTTTTCAGACAAAGAACTTATATAGAAAAGAAGTACCTCCATCTGCACCGTTACCACCTAGCATACGCTTATTTGCTGGATTAACCTGGAGCAATCGTATTTTCCATAATCTCCAAGTTCAAACTTAAAATATAATCAAGGCGTCAAAAAGAATCAGCCTTCTGATTTTCTAAATTGTAACCTTATGTATTTATTTTGTTAAGTATGTGAATTTTCATTAACTTGTAATGAAACAAGAGATACAATAAGGTCTGATGAAATCAAATCCTAGTGCATCTAAGAAAGCTAATCAAAGCATAAGTGTGTAGAGAAGTCACAAAAAAGGTAAAAAGACTTTCCTTATGTATATAGAAATATGACCTAACATAAGAGGAGAGAGCGATAAAGAGAACTTACAATAGCATCTGACGAGCCATCGACGGACCACTGGGTAATGTCGCCTTGAACAATCTTGAGAACACAATTTTCTGACAACTTGAAAGCAACTTCTTTGCCGTCACAGTCCATAACCTTGATTGGCTTCCGCTTTTCTTCAAGTCTCCGACGTGAATCTTACCGTTTGTGAAAACAAAGATCAAGAACAGAGACGAAGATACTATTCTTTCACGCGGTTATCGACTTGTAACGATAGTTGACTCGACTCCAAAGTTAAAATGCTCTTTTCTAGGTAAAACGTCTATATTTTTTTTTAAGTAGAATAACTCTATTATAGAAATAAAATTTATGTCTCTATAATATTTTATATTCTCTAAAAATAAAATAACTTTATTATAAAAGTATACATCGAAGAAAATTCAACGTTCTAATAGAGTTTTTATGTTTTAGAAGAAAATGTTGAAGATATTCTAGTATAAATTTGATTTATTAATTTCAACTTGCTTCCTTGCAGGCACGACAAATACAATCATTGTAAGCAACATCTCGTAAATAAGAGACACACAAAAAAAAAAGAGAAGAGGGCTAGGTCTAGTGGGTGTTTACGAGCCACCTCAGCAATACGCAGCCACACCAGCACCCCCAAAACGAGCATGATGTGTGGACTCAGAACTGACCACCTTGGAAGGTTTGTCCGAACTGCCAGTTAGAAGGAGCCACGTTATTGCTAACGACGGTTCTACCATCGCTGGTGGTGACCTGGAACGAGAGGCTCTGGCCGTTGAGGTAAGAGTTGCTCTGCCAGTTTTGGCCCCAGTTTCTAGACATTGCTTGCCAGGAGCCTGTTTTTGAGCCTCTGATCGAGACGGCATGGACGTCGCCTGCTCCTCCTACGTTTGAGATAAGAACGAGGTTGAAGTAGGAGTGTCCGTTGATGGTAAACCTTATCCCTCCTTTCTTCATACACGGTACTCTGCGTTTACACAACAACATATCTTAATTCATTACTTTAGTTTTAACAGTTTGTTTGCTAGACCATGTTCAACAAAAATTGACCATATGTTAAAATAAATAGTAATATAGTTTTTTTTTGACTAAAATAAATAGTAATATATTTTTAAAAGGTAATAGCTCCATCTATGTTTTAAAAAATAAATAAATTATAGACTATAAATTTAGAAGCATAACTAAAATTTAAGCTCTAACTTATACATCTATTTTATAAATGTTAGAATTTTTGTTTTTAGGATATAGTTATGTTCGACCGTTCCACTTGTATATGCTAAAAAGGGAATGTTCCGTGTTTACACATCACTCTTGAAAAATGCGAGAAATTAGGGTTTGAAACTATTGCAACTTTATTACTTGCATCCCAAGCATTAAGACAAGTAAAACCGACCTTCGGAAAGAGACAGGGACAATGCCGGCGCGGTACTGAGCGATTTGGAGAAAAACTGGCTCGGCTAGGTCGAAGTGTTGAAGAGGAGGATTGCACCATCCACCGTTGTCGTTGGAGAGACCAAAGTTCGGTGGACAAAAGTTTGTAGCCGTGACGGTGATAGTGGAACCGAGACACCATCTCGGGTCATCGTTGCACTTCATCTCGTAGCACGCACCGCACGTGAGTCCGTTGTTGAACAGAGCCGTACTTAAAGCTGCCGTGTTAGTCCCGTAACCTTGGCTATACAGATTCCCATAGCCACAAGCTCCACCTGAAATATGTAGGTATAGGTCACATGTTAGCTAACATACGCACGTATAAGATATTTGATTAGCTATTAGATAACATAAGCATATTTTATTTTCTTGGTCATACCCATGGTCCCGGAAGCGTCTCCGCCACCGTAGAACGTGGCGTGACCACTTTGCCAACCTCCGTAGTCTCCATGAGTTCCTTGGAGGGAGAATAATAAGCTGAGTATGGATAATATTGAGATCATAGAATATTTGGAGTTTGATGTTATAGTATACATTTTTGTTTTTGTTTTTGTTTAGGAAAGAGGTTGGTTTATTCGGTTTTGAGTATTGGATATGATTAGGTGAGAAATGTGAGAGTGATATGGAATCAAATGTGGAGGGATTGAGTTTATATAGAGAAGTTTTGGAATTTATAATAGAGGCAAGAGATAATATTGTTAAAAAAATGTTTATTTATTAAATGTATTATTGGTGTGCCTCTTCTTTCACCTTTTTGGGCATTCAAATATTTTATTCAAGTGTTCTCTAGCCAATTTGCGAGAGGATTGTGCCTGTTATTTCTCGTTAAATCCCAATGTATGTCCTTATCAATTTCGGTATTCGTTCATGCAGTTATATACATGAGGTTTTCTCGTAAAAGATGGAGAGCTTAAAATTCAAGATTGCCAAATGTGTAACTTGTTTGGATAACTAGCGGTAAAAGTCAACAATGTATGCCACCGTTTATCTTGAGTATAATGTCATTTGATTTTTTATAGATTTTTGTTGCGGCCAGATTTGTATTTATAATTGTATAATATATGTGAAAAAAAATTAAACAGTTAGGAAAATAGAGGAAAATATTCGTATTTATGATTGTATTCTGAAGGAGACTTTGAAGGTTGTGGCCACATGCAAATGTTGCGGTTAGACTAACTGTGATTACTGATCAAGTGGCTCCTACTTCCACATGCTTCATTTCGCAAGTCTTTATTAACTTGTCTCTTCCATATAGATTCTGGAAGTTTTGGATATTAGATCTTTAATCTCTTTAACTTTTAAAAATTCAGATTTAAAAACATTTTGTACTAAAAAGGGTTTGAACTAAAAAAATAAGAACTAATTCATTACAATAGCATTAAACTATACTAACACTTTGGCTTCTTTCGTCGTTTTGCGTTGGTCATATGATCATATATTTTATTTGTGTTGAAGAGAATACAAATTAACGACTTCAGTATGTTCAAAGCTACTTACAATTTTTTTAACAAACTTATGAGATGTCAGTTTAAAACTAGTATTAGTTCAGAACATTTATGATGCAATCTGTATTTGTTATTGATCCATTTACACAGTGCTAATCTTTAAGGTTAATGTGAGAACATTGGAATCGGGATGTAGTGATATTGATAAATTTTGGTTTTGGGGTTTGATTTCTGATATTATTTTTTTTTTGAACATAAAAGGGTTAAACCCGAGTTTATTAAAGACACATACCTAACTTCGGGTAGAAGTACAATTCACAGATAGACCCTTTCCTGAACATTCAAATGAGTCGAAAGCAATAGCCCATATCCGTATGACAAGCGGGGTTCGAACCAGGGTTCGCCGTATTGGGTTTATTTTCACAAGCGCTACTGGACTACCACTACACCTGTTAATTTCTGATATTATTTAGCTTAGCTATTTATGCATTGACTAGAGAGGTCACTATAATGAATCAAAGAGAAAATATAAAGTGATAAGTTTTAAATTTGGGATTTGATTTCTGATATTATTTCGCTTAGCTATTTATGCATTTGACCAGAGAGGCCACTTCAATTAATAAAAGAGAATTTACTAAGTGGTCATTTAGATGGTCCTACCGCACATGCAAGAGGCCCTTGACGTGTGAGGCTCCTCTCACGCAATTTTATGATACGTCATTTTCGTGGCCATATATGGTTCGTTTTTAACTAGGTTCCTTCATGATTCTCTGATAATGTAAAAATGAGTTTTTTTCTTCCGGCAAATTCAATCTTGTTTAGTGGATGTTGAGTCAATATTTTCAAAATAAAATCACAACAAGAAAGATTATTTGCTAGTCAACACAAGCTGGTACATGTATGATATATATACACTATTAAAGATAGATAATGGGATTAGCTTCACTTTTTGAAAACTACCTTGTTTGGGTAAAATGTTCTTGACAAAGAATCTTCAAGTGGTTGAGTTCGTTTGTTTAGTAGTTAAAGTCTGGGAGCCATTCTCAGTGTTACACACTTCGCTACCAATCTGATCGGACGGGTGTAAATGCTTAAGTTGCTTGTCACAAAAAGCCTTAAACTTAGAATCATGCATCTATCTACATTCTCATCTATACTAGCAGGAAGAACAGCAAGAATTAGATTGAAACCAAATAGAAACGAACTGTTTAATTGTATCCACAAAAAAGGTCACGTGAGATCTATCCAGAATGTACCAAAAGAAAACAAAAGGGACCACATTTTCAGTAACCATCACAAGGTGATTGTCTCTTACTTGCCCCAAAACTGTTGGGACTGGTCATAAAACTACATTCCTGAAGAACGGTCACTGTCCCAAAGAGAACGCCATTTCAATGACCCAACTTCTGAACCGACACAAGATAAACTTAAGTTCAGTTAAGCTTTTCTGAAGATATAGTTCAGAAATTCTCATGTGAGTATTTAATTTTTTTGTTTGGTAGTTAGGGTACCGTTAAAGTGGCCTCAACATTTGTGTCTAGACTCTGTTAACAAGTAACCCTATTATAGTTTGTAACCTTAAGTGGGCTTTTCCAAAATATTTATAAGTTTCTGATGAAATCAATGTTCAATAAGATAACTAGACGCTTGAGATTATTGATTAAACTGACGACTAAACTGATTTTTTTGAGTGTTTAGATCGATTTTTTTTTTAAATATTTATATCTAATGCCGTTTACAGCGATTTTTAGAACACTTTATGAAATTATCTTGGTCTGTAGTAGTTGAATCATAGTGTGGTTTTATAAAACTGAAAAAAACAGTCAAGTGATTTCAGACTTTAGGGTTTTATAGGAGTCCTAAGAAACTTGTGCTTCAAGCTCAGGCAATATGGAACTATGATGCGAGAGGACATGTAAAACAAAACAATATCTTGTCTGGTTTGAGGCAAAGCCAAATCCAAATACAACCATCATTTACAAGGATGATTGAAGAAGCAACTAGTAAAGGAAACAAAGAGAACATACAGATGAATAAGGAAACAGAAAAATCAGAAAAGTTAAAAACACCTGTGGTCTCTAAATTGAAACTTGAAACCAGTTTTACAGAAATAAAAAAATGAATCAGACGACGGTCAAGGGAGAGTAAAAGAATAAGGTTTATCAACAAAGGCAGCTTTCACATGGTGCTGCTGCTTTCACTGACAGTATCAGACCTACCAAAGTTCGAACCTCTGCCACAGCTGCTAATGTCAAGCCCCTGTAACCTTCCAAGATGGTCTTCATGCATTGCCTCTGCAAAGGAATGAGACTGACCAGAGGCGTTAGAAGTAGCGTGGTGCATAAGCTGAGGGTTTTGGTTTTGGTTCTGGTTGCTGTTAGGCTGGAAGAGATGAAACTGATGAGTCATTTGTTGCAGGTTTTGAGCATCGGTTTGCTGTTGTTGTTGCTGATGATGTTGAAAGAAGGATTGTTGTTGTGGTTGTTGAGAGTATTGCATGTGTGACATTTGGAGGTTATAAGCATCAGCTTGTGAGACTTCTCCGGTGGCGAATTTGAGCCTCTCTACTTCCTTTTTCAGTTGGTCGTTGAGTGCTGCGTACGGAAGAAAGAATCATTGATAAAATGAACTTAAAACCGAAAGAGAAGAGAAGGGAGAGGGTTTACACATACCATCTCGCAACTTGGCTTGTTGTTCCATGACTTGTAAACGAAGCTTGAGCTCTGTGTTCTCAGATGACAAACCAGTTGTGTCTCTCTGTAAGAAGCAAGTTATTAGGCACAGTAGAAGAGAATGTAATGTTACTACAAATGAAGTGTGTAATAAGAAACCTGGAACAAAGAGAGCTGTGCTGAGAGGGTGGTAGCTTCGGTTTGCAAGGTCTGGACTTTCCTCTCGAGCTCCATTATATAACGAGCCTTTCTCTCTTTTGAACGAGCAGCAGATTGTCGGTTAGCCATTATCCTGCACCAGAGTGAGCCATACAAGATCAGAGAACTGTAGCATTAATCAATCAAATTAAATGTTTCCATTTCTAATGTTATAAGAGTTTAGAATAGTCATGCCATTACCAGAGGTTCATCACAATTTTAGAAACTCTGAGATTAAATATATCAAAATCCCACACAAAGTTTAGCCCGAACTTTTCCTAACCAAGGCTACTTGAAAATGTAACTTTCATTTCCATACAGTTGATTACTAAAAGGGAATGTGAAACTGTTTCAATGTTACAAAATGAAACTGTTTCAAGCAAAATGAGAAGTACCACACACAAAAAGTCATCATTAGATAGGATCTCTAACCAAAATAAGATTGTACAACAAGCTTGAACCGATAAATCAAACAAAAGCTAGTCCAAAAATATCTAGTTGACTACTAAAAGGTAATGTGAAAAGGGATCATATCCAAAGTTTGAATGTTACGAAATGAAACTGTTTCAAGCCAAACGAGAAGTATCATCCCCAGTTATTAAACTTGTCTTTAAAAATGTTTTTCCTCTCTCTATTTAAATTTAAGAATATAATTGGTTAAACTTTTGTAAGGTTGCATTAGATTCTTTTGTTCGTTTTTTACATTGAACAAAAGAGAATAGCCGATTACGAAACAGTCTCAACTTTTTTTCTTTCTAAAACTCAATTAACTCAACTAACTTAAACAAGAAACAAAATAATCATTTTAATCACACAAAATAATCAATTAACTCAACTGTTTCAACAAGTTATCACTAGATAGGATCTCTAACCAAACAAGATTGTACAACAAGCATGAACCTACAAATCTAGTCCAAAAGTATCTAGTTGGGGGGACATCACATCATCATGAAAGAGGCGTATTTCCATAGAAACTCGTTAGCATTCTAATCACAAATGGGACCCTCATGGTCTCTCTCACCCAAAAAAGACCTAGCAAAAGCTAACTAAAAACTCAGTTACCGTTGAGATTCTATCTCAGAGTCAAAGAAAAGTAATGTAACACGTAACTATCAAAACGTACATATCAACACCAGCACAAAAAAAACTCATAAAGAAACTGTCCTTTTCCCGCGAAATTGATCTTAACGAACTAAACAGAAACTAGATTTCAATTTTTATCAGATTATTTGCACTATTACAAGAAACAAACAAAAAAAAAAAGACACGAACTTTGAGGTTAAAGACGAAACCTTTTAGCTCGCTTAGGGTCAACGACCCAAAGCTCAGCGAGTTTATCAGGAGCCATGGCTTTCTTCGCCTCGATCGACTCCAGAGTCGAAGACCCACCATCAACCGAGAGGCTGTGCCTGTGCCTAGGCCTCGAGTCCCCAGCCTCGGGAAACGGGTTATCGGATCTCGGAGCGGAGGGTCCAGCGGAGTCGGATCCGGATCCGAGTTTCTCGATGTCCATGTACGAGCAGAAGAGATCATCCTCGGATCCGAGGTCTTCGAACCCTCCGAATGGTTCGGAGAGATCTAGATCTTCGGGGAGGCGGAATTGAACCTCTGAGTGAGCTCGCCGGTGGTAGGGACCACGGAACGGCGTCGACGTCGGAGGTGCGGTGGATAGAGGTGGTGGGCATTGGTTGGATTTCGTCGTGTTGGAAGGATCGTCCATTGTCTTGGGATCGTCTCCTTCTCTTCTCTCTGTTTCGTGCCTTCTCTCTCTCTCCTCTGTCTGTCTAGCTGTCGGAATCGGACAGCGAAAGAGAGATTCAGATTTCACGTTTTTCTGTCTTAAGATGATGGCACGACGTCGTTTGCGCAGCGTATTAAGAAAGTAATTAAAATCTATGGATATGTAATTTGTTATGTTTCTTATGCATGTTAATCATAGAAAATCCGACCCTATTTGTTGCTGTTTTTGTTTAGATATTTCTAATAATTTAATTGCACCAAATCGTGCATTAAAAAAACGATTCTTTTCCAAATTTAAGTATTTATTATCATTTGTAATATTTTGGATACATATATTACAAATTTTCAAAATAAATAAATATTACAAATTTGTCTTTAAATATGTTCAAAAAAATATTAGAAGTTTTAAACTTGTCTTTAAAAATGTTTTTCCTCTCTCTATTTAAATTTAAGAATATAATTGATTAAACTTTTGTAAGAGCATCATTATTGCAAGTTTTTGTGCTTAGGTCCTTAATATATATATATATATGTATATGTATATACTCTCTCTGTTTTTTAATGTTACATATTCTAGATTTTTCACACATTTTAATAAAACACATTAAATTTGCATATTTTTTTGTGTTTATCTTTGTTTCATAATTTTAAGCCAATAACAATTCAGTAAGTGCAATTAAATTTTTTGAAATTTGCAATTAGTAAATAAAACATGTCTTGAAAATGTAAAAAATGGATTTTTTTAAAACAAATTTTTTTCCTAGAATATGTAATATTAAGGAACAGAAAGAGTATTATATATGCGTATATAATTACGGGTTAAAAACTTTACGGAAACTCAAATCGAAAGTTCCTTATGTATATATTAAGAACCCAAGCACAAGGACTTCCAATAATGATATCCTAAGGTTGCATTAGATTCTTTTGTTCGTTTTTTACATTGAACAAAGAGAATAGCCGATTACGAAACAGTCTCAACTTTTTTTTTTCTAAACTCAATTAACTCAACTAACTTAAACAAGAAACAAAATAATCCTCATGAAATGTTGAATATATAATTGTTATAAAATCATTACGGTTATAATATAGGAGTACTCTCAACATGTTCGTTATATTTTCTGTACAAAATAACATTGGGACGACGGTTTATATCAATATAAACAAAACACATTATATTTGTTTTTTTGGTTTATCCTGTGTTTTATACTTTGTGTTTGGTATTTAAATCATCTGTATAACCACTACTGAACCGGGCAATTGAGTTGGTAGAGGAAACAAACTTAAAACTACATAGATGATTAGCGAAAATGACATTTTGCTAATACGGGAGTTTATATTATACGATAGAGAGATATAAAAGGGAGCGAAAACGCGAGAAAAAAACTGTTCACTTATCAAAATTTGAATTCAAAAGCCCCTTTCTTTCTTCTTCCTTCTCCATTCGTTCTCGTTTGCGTGTGTAGAAATATGTCATCTTATCTTTTAAGTCTCTCAGCCAAGGAGAAGGTTTACTCAAGCTAATGTTGGTCTTATGAAAGGCACGTGAGTTAGGCATGCTTTGGCTAACTTCAAGTGGAGAGTCATTAACCACTTAAGCTGAAGATATTTTCTGAGCTTCATCAAGTCGTCGTCATCAAGAGACGAAGGAGTTACGACGTCAAGCGTCTGCAACATAATCTGAGAAGAGAGCTGAGAAAGCTCAAGACTGTGAGCGAGAGCTCGATCGATCCGGAGTGAGAGAGTCAAGGCTGAGTGAGAGAGTTCGCGACTGAGAGCTCGAGGTAGTGAGAGAGCTCGCGACAGAGTGTTGGAGCTGGTGAGAGAGAGAAGGAGATTCTCTGTGTATCTAGGCTCAGCTTCTTGTATCTTCTTCCTCTATTCCATTTGTATCTCGTGGTGATTGTAACCGAGACAGGAAGAACACAAGTGTAACCTCCGGTGATTGTACTCTTCTCAGTTTCATCTATTGGAAAGGTTGAGAGACCTAATTCTCTCTCCGGTGAGTATAGCGGCTTCTCCACATCGGAGGAGTGCGGTGAACACCGGGTTAACAAAAACTCTTGTGTCGTTTACTTTCTCGCTTGATTCGATTCCACACTGAGATTGATTGTTTGCGATTAGATTGCGATTTGAGCTACATTGAAGCTTGCGGGAAACCGATAGAATCCTCAACAGCGTGGACTCCTCCTGGCTTTTCTTTGAAAATCAATCTACCTCTGGTGTGTAAAAATGGACGAAAAGAGAGAAACTTCATCTGGGCCTTCGTCGCAACCGCCATCGATTCCTGGGGTTTGCTCCTTTTAAAGCTTTCCCGATGACTTTCTTTCTTCTTCTTCCTCAAATCTTGCTTTCTTGTTGCAATTGGTTTCATGGGTTGTGTTCTCTGTCTCTTTGGGTCTTCCAAATTTCCCAGCTTTCCGGCGAGAAGCGCGGTAACGAAGATGGTTCCGAAGAGAAAGATGAATCAGGTTCTAAAACTGCAACATCTCGATTCTATTGTTGTAAACCTTTGTAAAGAACACACAGATTATAAGAATGTATCTCTTCTTATTAGCTTAAGAAAACTAGCTCAAAAACTTAAGCTCTCACAATCACAATATTCCTCACACATCTCATCTCTCTCTCGACATCTTTATATATAGATGTTTACAATCCTTTTCCTATAAGTAATATCATATCTAGATATATCACAATCTCTTTATCTTTATCTCTTTATAATCTCAACACAAATAGGATTAGGATTGCCTTTTCTCTCAATCTTCTTTCAAGCTTATCCCAACAGATTCTGGTAACTAATATTACTCAAATTTAGTCTTAAAGAAAAGATATTTGTCACTTAAATTTTCTGATGATTTGTTATAAATTTTCTTGCTTTTATTGTTACAGATGTTTTGGCTAAAGATGTAAAGCCTAAGAAGGCCAGCTCAGTTTCTAAATACGATGATAGATTAGTTACTAACGCTTTGCCTGAGACTCGTACCGTGAAAGATGTTACTAACTGTGAGACACGAGGAGGAGTACATGTTGATGAGGTTACTGAATCCGTTGTTGTTATCCCACGTGACGCTTCCCTTTCACATCCTTATCAAATGTCTTCGGCTTCGAGGTCTCGCGTTGTGATCTTCTTAACTGAGGTTGATCTTCTTCGCTCTCTACATCACTTTCTTGATCACTAGCGGTAATTGTCTCATCACCATTAACAATTGGTTTCTTTTCTTCTTCATTGTGTACATTGTTCTGTTCTGTGATCCCATGATTTCCAAACACTCCGACCGTGACTTCAAAACCTCCATCACTACTTTCTTCTATCTTATCTCGTTTCCAGTTCCATCCTTTTGTCTCATCAAAAATCACATCTCGGCTTACCACTATCTTGCTTGTCTGTGGGTCAAGGAGGCGATATGCCTCAGATCCTGGCTCTGTCCCAAGATGGACAAGCATCCGAGACCTATCATCTAGCTTCTTCAAGAGCTTCGAGTCCACTTTTGCATACCCTATGCATCCGAAAACCCTCAGATGACTCACATTTGGCTTTCTCCCACGGTAAAGATCGTATGGCGTCTGATCCTTTAATGCTCTTGTGGCTATGCGGTTTAGGAGATAGGTAGAGTGTCTGATTGCTTCTCCCCATAGTCGGTTAGGGACTGACATATGCTTCATGATGCTCCTGGACATCTCCATCAGTGTCCTATTGCGTCTCTCCACCACTCCGTTCTGTTGAGGAGTGTACGGAGCGGTAAGATGTCGTTTAATTCCACACTCATCACAGAACAGATTAAACTCTTTTGAAACGAATTCTCCTCCCCGATCTGTTCTGAGAGTTTGAATGTGCTCTCCTGTTTCTTGCTCTACAAGTTTCTTGAAGATTTTGAATTTTCCAAATGCATCTCCTTTCTCCTTAAGTAGTATGGTCCACATGTATCTCGAGTAGTCATCGATGAGGACAAAAACGTATTTGTTCCCTGCACTTGTGCTTGGATTAACTGGTCCACATAGGTCACCGAGAATCAACTCGAGTTTCTTTGTAGCTCTGTATGCGGTAGACTGTGGAAAAGATTGTCGTGCTTGTTTTCCCAATAAGCACGATCCACACACTTTCTTCTCAATGTCAAACTTTGGAATTCCCATGACCAGCTCTCGTTGCACCATAGATTTCATGGTCTCCATGTTTATGTGACCCAACCTTGAATGCCACTTAATTGACTCTGATGTTGTTGTAGTCAGAAGTGATAGATCCTCCTTAATCCCCATACGAACTTTATACAACCTGTTTTTGGATCTTGTTGCTTTAGCAATAAGTTTCCCATGGAAATCTCGCATTATCAAGCACTCTCCTTTCATTCTCACATCACATCCCGCTTCAGTTGCTTGCCCCAGACTGATTATATTGCTCTTGAGATCGGGAATGAAGTACACATCTGTGATTTTCCTCTGTTCTCCGTTTCTGTCTATAAATTCTATTGATCCTTTCCCTTTGATGTCGATTTTGGAATCATCACCGAACCTGACTTTACCGCTCACAGAATCATCGACATGGGAGAAGTATCTTCGATCACCACTCATGTGATTACTAGCCCCATTGTCTAGGTACCAGATGTTGTCATCTCCATCTCTTCCATCGTAGTTGCTTGGAACTATCTTCTCTTCATTTAAGTATACTAACTCATGCATCATCAGTTCATCTGCCTCTTGAGTCGACGAGTTGTCTACTTCTTGTGTTTCTTGGAGCTTAAGTAACCGATCCGGACAGTCATACGCGACATGCCCTGTTTTGTCACAACGAAAGCAAGTGAGCCTTGATGCATCTCTTGGTCCATTGAATCTTCTACGACCACGTCCCCTATTGAAGAAGCGTCCTCCACGACCTCTGCCTCTAAAGTTGTTGTTGTTGTTGTAGTCACGAGTTTGCTGTTGTTGTGGCTCCATGTTCGCATACATCAACTTATTTTGATCTTCTTGATTATCCTCATCTTCGGCAACACGCTCCTCATAGGCTTTCAGACGTCCTATAATGTCCTCAAAACTTGTGGTCTTGAGATCTAGGACTTGCTCTAAGGAAGCTACGATGTGTATATACTTCTTCCGAGGCAAACACTTGAGAAACTTCTTAACCAGCTTGGTTTCTTCGATTTCCTCTCCTAGTGCCATTGACTTTGACGATAATTCTGATAGTTTGCCAACAAAATCATCAATCGTCTCTGTCTCTTTCATCTTAAGTCGATCGAAATCAGCCATCAACGTTTGTAATCTCGCCTCTTTGACACGCTCAGCTCCCACATGTCTCGTTCGAATTGCCTCCCATACTTTCTTTGCATTGTTTAGCTCTCCAACCTGTAGTATCAACGCCTCTGGTATTGACTGAAAGATAAGCGCCACAGCCATGTTGTTCTTCTCGTCGTCTGTACCCTCGGTTTCGACAACTTCC
The DNA here is from genome assembly GCF_000695525.1 of Brassica oleracea var. oleracea. Lineage (NCBI taxonomy): Eukaryota > Viridiplantae > Streptophyta > Magnoliopsida > Brassicales > Brassicaceae > Brassica > Brassica oleracea. The sequence goes on from NC_027751.1 coordinate 51,179,023, forward strand.
CACACCTTGTGAACCTTGAGTAGAATTTTCATCCTCATGGCCCACACGGTATAGTTAGTTGCAGTAAGAGTAGGGCACTTGATCGATGAAGAGCCTCTATCCTTATTGGAGACCTTCAACGAAAAGCTGAAAAGAAAAAGAGAAGAAGAATTATATATTGTTGTAAACCTTTGTAAAGAACACACAGATTATAAGAATGTATCTCTTCTTATTAGCTTAAGAAAACTAGCTCAAAAACTTAAGCTCTCACAATCACAATATTCCTCACACATCTCATCTCTCTCTCGACATCTTTATATATAGATGTTTACAATCCTTTTCCTATAAGTAATATCATATCTAGATATATCACAATCTCTTTATCTTTATCTCTTTATAATCTCAACACAAATAGGATTAGGATTGCCTTTTCTCTCAATCTTCTTTCAAGCTTATCCCAACAGATTCTGGTAACTAATATTACTCAAATTTAGTCTTAAAGAAAAGATATTTGTCACTTAAATTTTCTGATGATTTGTTATAAATTTTCTTGCTTTTATTGTTACAGATGTTTTGGCTAAAGATGTAAAGCCTAAGAAGGCCAGCTCAGTTTCTAAATACGATGATAGATTAGTTACTAACGCTTTGCCTGAGACTCGTACCGTGAAAGATGTTACTAACTGTGAGACACGAGGAGGAGTACATGTTGATGAGGTTACTGAATCCGTTGTTGTTATCCCACGTGACGCTTCCCTTTCACATCCTTATCAAATGTCAAGCGCACTGGAAAAGCAAGAGTCTATGCGGCAGTGGATGGAAATGAAGCGGAACGGTTATCTCTCAGGCCCTTTGGGTGGACCTGTGGCGTCGAGGCCGCGAAAGCGTAAGAAGAGGAGAGGAGACGATTCTTCAAACAAGACAAACCAAGTCCCTAATAAGAAGAAGGACCAGCATGTTGTTGCTACCGCGCCGCCAAGTGGATTGCTGGCGGGGTTGAAACCGGGGATCATTAAACATGTCAGGAGTAAAGAAGAGGTCTACTCATCTCTTGAAGCTTTGATTCGAGATTCAGCTAGAGAAGATAGGGCGTTAGACTCTAAGGTATCAGATCATGCCATTTCCTTGACAAACACGGAACAAGCCAAGTTGCTTGCTGTTGAATGTTAGTAGTGCCTTTGATCATGTTTCAGTTTCTTCTAAATAAAAGCAGTTAAGATTACTGATTAAAGTTAATCTGGAAGCTGAAGGATAAATGTTAGTGTACATTATTGCATGATGATTAGTTCGTTGTAGAAGTGGAAACAGGAATGAAATGATTAATAAGGCAAAAAAAAATGTTTATTTCCTTTTTTAGCTGCTACTGTTACCAATAAAAACAGTTTAGGTTTGTTTAAAAAAGGAAAGAAATGATTAAAAAGGGTAAAAAAATGTTTATTTCCTTTTTTAGCTGCTACTATTACCAATAAAAACAGTTTAGGTTTGTTTAAAAGGAATGAAATGATTAAAAAGGCAAAAAAAAATGTTTATTTCCTTTTTTAGCTGCTGCTATTACCAATAAAAATAGTTTAGTTTGTTTAAAAAAGGAAAGAAATGCTTAAAAAGGAAAAAAAAAATGTTTGTTTGCTTTTGTTTCTTTAGCTGCTACTGTAGCTTCACAGTGGTTGGAGTTTCTTCACCAAGACCTCAGCGAACGGCTTTCAGGTGCGTATTTACTTATTTTGAAGAGGCTTCTCAAGTTGACTTAGTTTTAGTGATCTGAGTAAGATCTTATGATGTTTTTGTTGCAGCTGTGAAGGAGAGTAAGAATAGAGCTGATGATACTTTGAAGGCCGAGTTGCCACTTCTTGTCTCATCATCAAAGGAATCTTCTTCTGCCAACCAGGAATGTACCTCTGGTGATGAAACAGTAACAAAGGCGCATAAGATGAGGTGGTCTGCGAAATTTGATGAGTTTAAGAAACGTCTCAATGATGAAGAGAAAGATCTTGTGCGTATATACATTATCTACTGCGTTTTCAAGTCCGAATGGTTCTTAAGCTCAAGGCGGTGTTTTAATGTATTTGAAATTCGCAGGATAGCACGTTAAACCACGTGAAGGATATGCAGTCACGATGCAACGAAGGTTTACGCCAGATGAATGAGGCAAGGTGAGGAAACTAAAGACCAAACAGTCCTGTTGAAGCGCTTAAAAAGACCGGTTTAACCACTTTTCTTGCTTTACAATACCATCTGCAGTTTGGGGAAAGATGGGACCAGTCAGGAGACTAATTTGGCGGTTCAGGCGGCTGCAGCATCCATTTTTTCGACCTGCCGTTATCTTCTGTCAAAGATGAAGCCACCAACCTAACAGTTCTTAATCCCTTTTGTTTATTGTTAACCGGGGATCGACTAATAGTGTAAATAACAGGCGATTGATAGTTTTGTCATTGGTTAACTAACATTAGAAGAGATCTTTTGTAATCACTGCTACAAATTAAGCTGGCATTTGCTTTAATACACACGTTGTCTTGTTGCTGTTATAGGCACATAATGAAATGTAGCATCTCATTTCTCCTGACCAAAACAATTACAGATGCTGATATATGAGCTAGAGAGCCATGACGGTGCCGTTTCAGATACTGTTTGAATCCATTTTGATGCACGACGGTGTCCACAAAAGATATGATGACATTAAACACACAGTAACCTGAACTCACCATTTTGTTTTACATCAAAGATTCTCCATACAGAACAAACTCGGAAACCGAAACCAAAGTTAGTAGGATCGAGTAGTAGCAGGATATATGAAAAACCATGGCCTGGTTTGATAAGTTGTCTTCTCCTTCTTCAGCTGCTTATCTCAAGGGTTTCAGTCCCAGAGATGCTCTCAATCTCAAGGGTTCCATCTTCCTTCATCTTCTTTTTCTTCGGTTCCTCCCTGTCCCGGTCATCATCACTATCGCGCCTTCTACGATCCCTACTTCTGCTTCTACTTTTACGCCTTGCTCCGTCTCTTCTGTCTCCTTCTCTATCTCTTACTTAGTTATCGAGAGAGCAGCAGCGATATTTGTAGAACATTTGGTTAAGTGCTATCGGCTAAATCCAGCTTTACAGAGTTCGAATGCCCACTTTGCATGTTTTTTCTTTCTCACAATGAATTGCTGCTTTGATAGTTTCACTATTAGTAGCATTTTTCTTACTTTTGTTTTAGCAATGTTAATGTACTTTTTTTGGTTAACATATCTTTTCCTTTGTTTATTTGTATTTCAACTTTATATTTTAATTTCTTTTCTGAAGCACATTCTAAGCTCATTGTTTATTGTTTTTTTTCAACTTTACATTCATTGCTACTAAATAAATAATATTAACATAGTAAATAATGTATTATTTAATTTAATAATGCAGTTTAGTTCCTTATAATACAATGACCAAAAACAAGTTATGTAAGATATTAACATATTACTATATATGTAATAAACATAAAGACTTTTGTATATATATTTTCAACTTAGTTTTAGCTGTAGCATTAAGAACTTGTACATTTTTTAAATAATTCCAAATATTATTCTATAAACAATTTCATAAATAAAAGAAAGTAAATAATGTTTCTTATTTTTTATAGCTTATAGTAAATTATTTTTGATTAACATTTTATAATAAAAGTAACATTTTTTATTTATTAATTTAATATTATAAATATAATTATGTGCTCATGTTAAATTGTTTGTCCGGCTCCACCAGTGGGTCCATGTAGTAGTCTCTATCAGAATCACGATTCCACACCACCAACAGCTATGGTAAAATTCTAAAAAAAAATTTGTCAACGGTCAAGCTATAACTCATAAAACAACTAACTCAGCTTACACGAATAAAAACACAGACTGAGCTATATAATAAACATTTTATATTTGCAAATGTATAGGCATGCTATATAATACATAACATTTCTTTTAAGTAACTAAAATAAAAATGATATGAAACGGAGTAGACCTAGTTTGATTTTTTTTTTTTTTGCAATGATAAAAATCGCAGTTATTATTTACACAACAGAGACTGAAAGTTAAATAAAAACCCCATTATTATTGACATTTTTTTTAATTTGTAACAACTTGGACCATAATGGCAAGTAACAAGTAACCAAGTGTTAACGCCTGAAATGGGAAAACATGTAGATAATAGCAATAACTAAGATCGGAATTATAGCAACGTAGGGAGGGAACATATAGAGAGAAGCCAAGTAAGTTGAGATCACGATTAATAAGAACGAGAGGCGATCTAAATAGAAAGCCAGAACTGGATGTGTTCGTGGAAACACAGCGTTGGCCAAGAGGAAGAGCGATAATGCCCCCTGGTTGAGGAAGCCTTGACTATAGATGCTGATATTGGGGTTCGGACGTTGGGACGAGAAGTTTATTCCCCAACCAAAGACATATTGTATGACGTCTGAACTTAGATGGTCCATCAAGTGGTATTCATTTGGTGGTATACCATGCGAGGCACGTTCCACCGCGTAGAATGCGTTACCGTGATACCATGGAACTCTAGTGGTCGACTGAGAAGGTCGCTGGAACACAGGAAGCAAGGTTTCTGAAGATGTGGAAAATGGGTTTCTGAAATATCGTGAAGGAATCCGTACTGGCTGGGTTGGGTGAGCCGAAGAGGAAGAGCTCGCGTTGTTTTGACGTTGAGTTACCGGAGATAACGTATATGGATGTCTGAAATACGGTGAAGGAATCGGGTTGATGTCCTCTCCAGGCTGAGTTGGATGAGATGGAGATGGAGATGAAGGACTCGTGTTGCTCTGAATTGGTAGTGTTGAGTTGTCTAGCAACTCTGAATCTCTTGGGGTCATCGACCCTGAAGGAGTGCTATCACTCGGGTTTGGTGGTGTTGGAGTACTTGCACCAGGAATGGGAGCTACGAGTGCCAGAAACGCAAACAGGAAAATCATCTTGGAGAAATGTTTTGAGATATTGAAGGAAGATTGAAATGGGAATTATGCCAATTCTGTTGTCTATTTGTAAAGCTTCAAGTTCGAGTTGAGACACTAGTCTTCAACTTTTTCAGTCATAGAAAATTCATCAATTCAGTAATAGAATGCGTACTCTCATTGCCTTCTTCTTACTGCATTAATGAATTTTCTCAGGAAAAAAATAGGAGAAAATAATGAATTTTACAGCATGTGTGATGTCCAAAAAAAATATTTTAGCAAGGCCGATCGTTTGATAGTGACACCTTCGTTTGATAGTGACACCTTAGCCCGTGTGAAAGACTTGCAAAACGATCGTACGAGAGTGACAGGTTAGCCCGGGTCAAAGACTTGCAAAACTATCGTATGAGAATGACACTTTAGGGCATCTCCAATCCATAACACTATTTTAGTGCAGTTTTAACACTAAATGTTTTTGACTCTCCAACCACAACACCAAATCTTGCACTAAAAAAATATTTTCCATTATTAAATTATTAAAAAGATTCTTTATTTTTAATATTTTAGTAGAATATTTAATATTTTATGACTAACATATATTAACTTATATTAAAATTGTAATTAAAAATAATATTTCTAATTCACTTTGTAAAACATATTTCTAATTCAAATATGAATATATGACAAAATTATATTAAAATATTATTATGAAAACAAACTCTTACATTAAACAATTAAAAACACATAACAAAAGCCAAATATCACCAAATGATTTAGAAGTTTCTACTCCGTATTCTAATTATTTTAATGGGATGAATAATAATTTCCCTAATTATTAGATATTTATCTAGGCTTATGTTTTAAAATTTCTTTTGTTGTATGCAATTTTTATTTTTTAGTTTTAATATTGCAATTTAAATTTCTTGTGTTTGAATTAAACTTTGTTATGTATTTTTAATCTAGTTTTTAATTTGTTTTCATATAAATTAATATTTTATATTAAATCAATGTTAAAGATAACAAAAGAAATGTGGTATATTTATTTTAATTAAAATACCAGATCTAATTAAAAAATAATGATGTAACATAAATATAGTCAAATATAATTAAACAATATTTTTTGGTCAAACAAAATTGAAATAAACAGTTTTACAAAAAAAAAAGGTTTTGTTGTTGCTACAGTATTACACCAAATATGGTGTGACACTGTAGCAAGGAATGGAATCACACAAAAATGGTGTTGCTTTTGCAGTGTGATTGGAGAGAGAAATCATCAAATACATCACTATTTTGGCGTTTTGCAGTTTTGGCGTTTTGCAGTCCCGTTGGACTTGGCTTTAGCCCGTTTATATAATTTCAAGTTTGTAATAATATTTCAAACAGTCAATATAGTTTAGTTGTTAGTGTGCCTTTTTAGAATGGTATCACGCCATGGGTTTGAGTTCTGGAATAAATATTATTATTATTTAAAAAATATATATATATACCAAGATGACATCTTTTCATCTTGTTAATAGTTGATTAACTTCTATTAGAGCCAGTGTAGATTTAGACATGTTTTAAGAAATTCATGTAGTTTTTCTTAAATTATACTTGAGTTGAGGTTGTATTTGATACTAGCCATTTGTTCAGATCGTATTTGGTACGATTGAAATTGTTAGGGTCAAAATTGGTACTTATCCTCGTATATCAAAACAATATTGTTTTATCTCGTTAACGGTTGACTAACTTATGTTAGAATCAATGTAGATTTAGGCATATTTAAAAAGTTCGAGTAGTTTTTTGAATTATAATTGAGTTAAGGTCGTGTTTAACACTAACTATTTGTTCGGATCGTATTTGGCAAGATTGAAATTGTTGGGGTCGAACAAATTTTCTGTTAAAAACCATATAAGTTTCTAAAACAAAAAAAAATATTGATATTATAATTGGTCAATTATGTTTTATTTTTATTTTTAAGCTAACAAAAACACTAACTTGTTCTCACATGTTTTGGGTATACAAGCCGTTTCTAAAGGTATGAAATAAGAACTTTTGGTCTCTTCTCCTAATTTTCTACTATTATTTTAAATAGAAAATGATATAAATTAATTATATTTTTAGTGTAAAATTTACACGGTATGACACGGTGTCATTAGTTACACCCTTTTTTCTTAGTGTCCTCAATTCTAACCAAAGGTGTGAGATTCTTTTTTGTCTTGCTCGACTTGTTGGGTGATTCTTAAAAATGAGAGTTTGTGTCTCAATCAATCACATACATTGTCGTATTGTATGTATCAATATGAAAATATTTGATTGATATGTGAAGCCATTATCTATGATTCAATTTTTTTTTATTCTTACTACAATTTTGATTCTTATACAAATATAATTTAGAATCTTGTTATGCTCTGGTATCAAAACAAGATATTGAAATGCATTTTAGGTATTAATTAATTTTGAACAAAAAGAGAGGGGTTTGTAAGAGGCATATACATCTAAGGTTTTTTAACTTTTGGTCGACCAACTGAGTTCACTAGAAATCCAAGAAAAAATCAAGAATGGTTTCGGAGCCGTGCCTATGATATAATTTGAGGCATTCACCTTAGACCCTCTCATATTTGTAAACTAGGATAAGATCCGCACAAGCGCGGAGTGAGATTATAAATTTGAAAATAAAAATTAGACATTTGCATAATTTTTTGTGTATTTTTGTTCTACAATTCTAAATATAATAATATTTTGTTTTTGTTCAACCAAAATTACTAAGTTTAACCATATTTATATGCAATATTAAATTTATTTTTGTATTATTATTATGTTGTCGATTGTATTATTTGGGCCAGTACTATTTATATTTCTATGTCTCCATATTGACAGAATTAAGATTAATCATTGGGCGTATCAAATGGGACATACTATTTCACACAAATATACAGCATTGAAAAGCAAAAACATAAGATGCAAAATAAATATATTTTTTGTGTCAAATTCAGTATGTGATTAGGCTATGTTTAACATTGCAAAGAACCATCTCAATGGTTTCACCTCCAACAGCTGAATAGTGTTTTCACAATCGAATAACTTCCACCTTGATCTTCCACATGGTTTTAAAAGGTTTCAAGTCGGCAACTGAATTGATAGAGAACATTGTTTTTGAAATGTGATTTTTGGCTTATTTGGTAGATGTAAATTTGATGATCTCGTAATAGTGCTATAAATCATCTATATAGTTTGGATTTTAGTCGTTAATATTTTTTCTTTTGTCATCAACTTTACAGATTCATATTGACTATGTGAATCACACTGGAAAATATTAATTCATGTGAACTACAAAAGACGTTTCCTTCCTAGCGCTGTGTGCTAAGCTATATGTCTTCTTGTTCTGCGTTCAGATTTTAGTCGTTAATATTTATCATTAATTACTAAGATTTGCATTTATTATAATTTACTTTAATTCCCAAATAAATCTAATTAATTTTTGCCTTGGTGATAAAAACTTTGCATCTTAAATAGATATTTTCCTTAATTACATACTCCCTCTGTTTTTAAAAGATGCATATTCTAGATTTTTCACATATATTAAGAAAACTCATTAAATATGCATTGTTTTTTGTGAATAACAATTTTTCATAATTTTTAGCCAATAGAAATTCAATAAACACCATTAGTTTTTTTGAAACTTACAATTTTTCATAAAATCATACATTGAAAAAGTAAAAAATGTATCTTTTTGAAACAAATTTTTTTTTCAGAACATACATCTTTTAGGAACGGAAGGAGTATTATCGAAGTGTATATCAAGTCATATATATTTGATATTTAATCATAAGAACATTAAGTTAATAGTCCTTTATTGTTTTTTTAATAAGGGAATCTTTCAATTTAGTTGAATGTATTTATATCTTTAACATAACTAACGAAGATATAAATAATACTCTTACTAAATACAATTTTAATATATCTCTAGCGAAATCACTGCCTAGATTTTGGACCAACATTGTTTTTTCAATTGAATATAAACGCGCCACGTCATACTAATTGCTATGTTAATTAACTGACAATTGATTATATCACTTTTTAATTAGTTCAATTAAATGTTATAACTTTTTTAAATGATTTTCTATTAATATATAAGAAATTTAGGAGCCTCGCATTTATTGATATTCCATAGGCAAAACGCAAACAGGAAAATCATCTGGGAGAAATGTTTAGAGATGATTGAAATGGGAATTATGCCAATTCTGTTTTTCATGCAGAGCCTATTTGTAAGGCTTAAGTTTGCAGAGTTGGACCGTCCTGGTTTTACCATCCTATCCTTTTTTTTCTTGGACAACGCCCAAGAGTACTTCCAAAATTGCAGACGCGGTTTGGACATATGGAACTCTCTCTAGGTATTTCTGATTGGTGGAAAAAAAATTACCTGATGACTTTTTTTTTTTTTTGAACACGACGTGATGACTCTTTTTTTTTTTTTGAACACGACGTGATGACTCTTTTCTTTTTTTTTTTGAACACGACGTGATGACATTTTCTTATTCGTGAAAATTATGCAGTTACATCTTTTTCTACCAACTCCTTCGTTCGAAAACGCCTTTTCTCACATGTCCATCCAATCTTTCGTTCGAAATGCTCTTTTTCTATCTGTCCATCCAGGCATTCACACCTTGTTCGAAATGTATACATTAAAATATTTTTATGTTTCAACATATATAATGTTTTTATAGTTTTAAGTTAATATTAATTTTAGCAAAAGCCATGTAGCCATTATATTTTATACTCTATTTTGTAAGTAGTTAAGTAGTTTTTGAATTATAGTTTTAGGGACGATTATTGGAACCAAAATTTATGTGGTGCTCTGCCAAATTAGCCATGTAGCCATTATATTTTATAATCAATCTCACCCAACAAGTCGAGCAAGACCAAAAGAAGCACACACCTTTGGTTAGCCAATTGAGGACTCGGTAAGAAAAAAAGGGTGTAACTAATGATACCGCGTCATACCGTGTAAATTTTCGCCGCCTTCGTGTACCGATTTTGGATGTAGGTCTCTATTCATTCACTAAAACAGTATCTTGCAACCACATTCAAATCCTTATCAAACCCAAAACTAGCATATTTCTTTCAGCTTGCCTGCCCCAAACACACGTTAACCTAAATAATCCAAACATTGATTTATGTATATGCAACATTAGAAGAGATCTTTTCGTTACCACTGCTACAAAGTGGGACTATTAATACACACGTTGTCTTGTTGCTGCTATATCACATATATGAAATGTATGTAGCTTCAGAGCCATGACGGTGACGTTTCAGCTACTGTTACCTTAAAAGGTAATTTGTGTGGGATCTTAGCAGTGAGCAATGCTGCAACTTAATAGACTCTGCATTGTCCACTGTTCTCACAACATACAATGAAATAGAAATATCCATTTTGAGGAAAGACAGTGTCCACAAAAGAATTGATGGCATTAAAAAACAGAATCTCTTGGGAGCTTTTGTTCTACATCAAAGATTCTATGATTGCGCCAAAACACTTGCAACCTCCGTACAGAAACAGAGCAGTAACTGGATACATGAACCATGGCCTGGTTAAATAAGTTTTCCTTCCTTCAGTTTGATAGTCTTCTCCTTCTTCAGCTGCTTATCTCAAGGGTTTCAGTCCCAGAGATGCTCTCAGTTTATTAGCTTCTGCAATTTCAGGATCCGGATGATCTGTTCCATCTTCCCTCATCTTCTTCTCTTTCTTCTCTTTCTTTCTCTTCGGTTCCTCCCTATCCCAGTCATCATCACTATCGCGCCTCCTACGATCCCTACTTCTGCTTTTACTTCTACGCCTTGCCCTCTCTCTTCTGTCCTTTTCTCTATAGTGATCTCTGTCCCTCTCCCTATCCCGGTCTCTATAGTGACCTCTGTCTCTCTCCCTATCCCGGTCTCGACCACGCCCACGGTCTCTGTCATAGTCTCGGTCCATGTCATAGTCTCTATCATAATCACGATCCCTGACACCAACAACAAACAAAGCTATGGTCAAATTATAACTCATGAAACAACCAACTCAGGTCTCAAACACAATCATAACGACAAGCTATAACAAATAAAAAAACAGACTGAGCCAAGCTACTGTAAGAATGTTTGATCCATCAAACTTTTCACTGTACACTGTCAGTACAGTAAAACCTGTAAGGATCTCCACAGATTCAATTTCGGAAGCTGTATGCAACCCTCTGATGGCTTGAAATGCCATAGAGGAAACAGACATTCTAAAGACAGAACACTGGACATGATGCGCGAGCATTAGCCAGATCAAACAGCTTCCACACTCGTAAGCAGCAAAGATAATCTTTAGAGATGGTATCTAGCAAAGGGCACGGATCCAGATACCTGTGTCTATGACTGTCACGTCTCCTGTCCCTCTCTCTTTCTCTTTCAAGACTCCTACGGTGATCATCCTGTAAATAAAGAAGTTGGTATCAACATTTAGCTGCTAAATAAAAACTATTGCAGAGTAAAAAGCAGTGACCTTCTCATCTTCAGATCCACCAGCCATCCCTTCATTCTCCTCCTTTTCTTCTTCTTCCTCAAAGTCATCCTCCAAAACACTTTTCCTCGGCTCCAACACACCATTCTGCTCCAGCGTACACCTATCATCACAGTAACAGATTAACATCTCACCAAAAGCTAGCATTCCACTACACTTAACGCCAAAAAAAAAAAAGAACAAACCTTTTCTTCAAGCGTGGCATTGCAATATCACAAGAATAATCCTTAGTTAGAAGCTCCTCAATGACTTCATCCACATGTGTCAACGAAAATCCTAGTGAGATAAATAAAACTCGTTAGTGAACAAAACCAATCAAACACTTTAATCCATTTAACAAAAAAAATAAACTTACTCCCATCAGCTAGCTTCTGCCTCACTTTCCTATAGTCATTATACAAAGGCTCAAGGTAACGATACACATCAACGTCAGACCCAGTGAGACGCAGATAAAACGCACCAAGCACACGAACGTATCTGCAACAAAACCAAACTCAATAACTAACCTTTACAACACCCAAAAACGTTATACAGACAAAAGACAAGAGCTTTGGTAAGAACACGAACATATCTGCACAAAACCAAACTCAAGACCACCTTTTACAACACCCAAAACATTAAACAGACAAAAGACAAGAGCTTTGGTAAGAACACGAACATATCTGCACAAAGCCAAACTCAAGACTTAACCTTTTAAAACACCCAAAACATTACACAGACAGAAGACAAGAGCCTTGGTAAGAACACAAGCATATCTGCACAAAACCAAACTCAAGACAACATTTTACAACACCCAAAAACGTTATACAGACAAAAGACAAGAGCTTTGGTGAGAACACGAACATGTCTGCACAAAACCAAACTCAAGACTTGACCTTTTAAAACACCCAAAACATTATACAGACAAAAGAACACGAACATATCTACAGAAACCCAAAATCATCTCAAGACTCGAACTTTACAACACCCAAAAACGTTATACGGACAAAAGACAAGAGCTTTGGTAAGAACACGAACATATCTACAGAAACCCAATAGAGTAAATCTAATCAACTCAAAAACCAAACTTTACAACACACAAAACGCTATACGGACAAAAGACAATAGCTTTGGTAAGAAACCGTGCTTGTAATCATCGTTCTTGATGAACTCCACGACGATCTCTTTCTCAGGCTGGATCTGCAGCATCTTCAGCACAAGGCAAAGGAAAGGAGTGGGCTTTCGGTTACCGCCGAAGGTTCCGCCGACGTGGTCGAGCTCCATGGCTTTGTCGACGAGCGTCTCCGCCGTGAGACCGAAGCACTGCTCCTTCCAGAATGTGTGATTTTGGATCTTTGTCCGCACGATCTTCTCCACGAGGTTCTGCGGGTTCGTTCCTCTTATGTTCTTCGCTAATGGATCCGTGCGGTTTGCCATTGTTGGCGGTAGAGAAGCGGGGGGGTCCGCTTAGTTCGCCGGAGTGAATTGGATTCGACGACGGTGTAGAAGACGAAGACGCTAGGGCAGAGGTTTAAGCTCTAAAGTGTGAATATTAATATTATTTTCCATTTTGTCATTATTTTATAATAATGGGTCTTAGTTCAAGTAGTTTGCCCATAACGAGAAGAGATTAATGGGCCGGATATTGAAAGCCCGTAATTAGAATTTAATGTTTAGTCACCACTAATCACTAAACTTTAGTGATTATATGAGTAGTTTGGTGGGGTGGGGTGGGGTGGAGGTAGGGTGAAAATTTAATTTAGTTTTTAGTTTATTTTTAAACATTGGATACATCATCATATAATCTAAAAGTTTCTATTACAAATGATAATAAACTACTTACAATTTATGTAAATAATAACAAACAATTTCATAGAAAATTTCGTGTAACGCCTATATGGCTAATGAGCCATCTGCTTTTTCAGTCTGTGGGATCCATCCCATCCAACAGAAAATGCATCGTTAATTTTTTTCAAAACTCTGAAATCATTATTTACTAATCCTGCAATCATTATCTATTTTTTCGTACTTTGGTCTCACTCGCACAGTATCGCGATCATACATTATTTTACTGCTCTAGTCCAAATACGCTTTAATTCTGGAGTTATAAACAGATGTACGATGGAAAAAGTAAGTCGACTTCTGATACATAGATATAGATAGCCAATTCAATTCTTTAAGTATTTTTATATAGCACAACTCGGCTACAATTTCACGTCTAAATTATTTGGTAACACTCAAATTAACAAATGGTATATTACACGTGATAGAAATTTAATTACAAAAAGGATTTAATTAAGAGCCCAACTAATAGAAAGCCCACTATAATATATGGGCCAAGAATAACTGTAAAGAGCAAACACAACTTCTCTTCACCCACACTCTCAATATCTCTCTCCGATTGGTTGGGTTTAGTTGGTCCTCTCCTCTCAAACCTCCGCGAACAATGGCGGCCTCCCTTCAACCCGCATGCTTGGACCTCCACTTCGCCGGGAAACATCCTCCGCCTCTCAAACACACCAACGCCACCTTCCTCCGCTGCGTCTCCTCTCCGAATTTCCCCGAGCCTGACTCGCCTGACGCCAATCTCACCAAAGACCAGCGCAAAGTGGTTCGCATCGCGTGGGAGAAGATAGTCCGTTGGTCACGCTCCCTGCGCGCCAAAGCCAAAACTGATGTCCTCGAACGCACTCGCAAGGTACGGTTTGCTATCAATCTTCTTCAACCGGTTCAATGTATAAATGGTTATGTCATTTCATTCCGGTTTAATCCAAGTTGAATAACAGAATGTTTCAAAACTTTCTTAGGTTGTTGTTCTTGGTGGAGGTTCGTTTGGTACTGCAATGGCTGCGCATGTAGCTGGGAGGAAGGAAGGGTTAGAGGTTAACATGCTTGTGCGTGACTCTTTCGTTTGCGAATCTATCAACAAGAACCACCACAATTGGTAATGTACTATAGCTTTAACTTTTAACACAAAGCAATTCAAGAATTATGATAATGTGAATGTTCTTGAACCAGTAAGTACTTTCCTGAGCATAAGCTACCTGAGAATGTGATCGCCACGACTGATGCTAAAGCTGCTTTGCTTGATGCTGATTACTGTCTTCATGCTGTGCCTGTTCAGGTTTTAACCACATTTGAGTTTTCTTTTTTTATTTTGTTGGTTTGATTGTATGTTCTGATGATGAATGCTGGCTTGTTGTTGTTGCAGTTCAGCTCATTGTTTCTAGAAGGGATTTCGGATTATGTTGATCCAGGATTGCCTTTTATATCACTTAGCAAGGGTCTTGAGCTTAATACTCTTAGGATGATGTCACAGATAATTCCCACCGCGTTGAAGAATCCTCGGCAGCCTTTTGTTGCGCTCTCTGGTCCTTCTTTTGCTCTGGAGCTGATGAACAATTTGCCCACTGGTTAGATTCACATTCTTGTTTCGTTTAGTGAAGATAAGAGTAATGTGTTAATTCTGAATGTTTTTGCATTTGATTGGTTAACAGCGATGGTGGTTGCCTCTAAAGATAAGAAATTGGCCAACGCCGTTCAGCAGCTTCTGGCTTCTAGTTACTTGAGGATAAACACTTCCAGGTACAACATAGCAATCTGCCTGCCTGCTTGATAGTTATTCATGTCCTGTGTTAGTGACTGCGATCTAATGGTCCATTTCTTGATTATTCGTGGGGGGTTTTGTGCACTCAGCTTGTAACCTCTCATCATTCCAGTGATGTTACAGGCGTGGAAATTGCTGGTGCCCTGAAGAATGTTCTAGCAATAGCTGCAGGAATCGTTGATGGGATGCAACTCGGTAACAACTCTATGGCGGCTCTTGTATCACAAGGTTGTTCAGAGATAAGATGGTTAGCCACAAAGGTAGTAAAACTGAATTACGTGTCTATCTATAGCTTCATAGTAAATTCAACTCGACTGCATTTTCTTGATCTTGTTTGTATGAAGATGGGGGCAAAGCCAACAACCATAACCGGT
Source organism: Brassica oleracea var. oleracea (assembly GCF_000695525.1). Lineage (NCBI taxonomy): Eukaryota > Viridiplantae > Streptophyta > Magnoliopsida > Brassicales > Brassicaceae > Brassica > Brassica oleracea. The sequence continues at coordinate 51,194,391 of NC_027751.1, forward strand.
TTGTCAGGAACTGGGGACATAATGCTCACGTGTTTCGTCAATCTCTCAAGAAACAGAACAGTTGGAGTCAGGTTAGGGTCAGGGGAGACATTAGATGAGATACTAAGCTCCATGAATCAGGTGTGTGTTTTCTCATTGGTCTTCTTGTCTATTGGTGAAACTGAATCTGAAACACTCATGAATCAGTGACTACCGATGGCACAGGTTGCAGAAGGTGTAGCAACTGCTGGAGCAGTGATAGCATTAGCACAGAAATACAATGTGAAGCTCCCTGTTTTGACAGCCGTAGCTAAGATAATCGATAACGAACTGACACCGACTAAAGCTGTTCTTGAGCTTATGAGCCTTCCTCAGGTAAACTTCAAGATTCCTAGTACTTGTATGGTTTTCATTTGACTTAATTCTCTGTATATTCATGGGTTTTGCAGGTTGAGGAAGTATGAGAGATGGAACAAATTGGTTTTGAAGACCATACATATAATCACAGAGGTAGCTTTAAGGCTTGCGAACATCTTTGCATTTGTGTTAGAGGTAGCTTAGCTCATTACAGTGATGATTTGGAAGTGAGTTTTGTAATCTCATTAATGTGAATTGTTCATAAACATTTTACAAAATCTGTATAAAAAGTTCTCTTTGCCTATTCTTATCTTTCACTAACACAAAATTTAAACCTAACCCAAAAACAAGCCACATTTGATTTTGAAAATTAAAAATAATTTTTCAAATCCGTTTAGCCACCATAAACCATATAATGTTATGAGCAGTTTTTGTTCATATAAAAGTGTAAGACATTCTTTGGGATTATAATGAATGATACTACAAATAAAAAAATGTGTTGGTTGCTTGGTTCGAACTCTTCGAGTCATCTGGAGATGGCTTCGGGAAAAAATGTACATTGTATACCTCTAGCGTTCATCACATTCCAGATGAGGTTCGGTTAATGCGTTGGGCACCAAGTTTGGGAGCTGCAGGTTTGACTGCTCGACCACGACCAGAAGACAAAGGTTTTGCTCTCGTGGTTGGTGGTGGAGCAGCAATGGCAGCCCAAGGGTCTTCATCGTCAGACTGTACTGTCTTCTTTAAGTTCAACGGTCTTGAAGTAGTTGCAGGTTGAGGAGCAGCTATGGATCCCCACAGATCATCGTCTTCTGATTTCGCAGCTGCTTTTGCCGTGCTAATCTTTGGTCTTGAGCTTGTAGCTATTAGGAGCGATGAATTTAACACACAACCATATGAATTTTAAGAGGCTTAGGCGAAATTTATTCAGATAAAGATTGGGTACCTGCAGGTCTAGAGGGCTGAGACACAGGCCGTTTCTGAGCTGCTTGAATGTTTGAGAGAGCTGGAGAAGGTTTTGGTTCGTCTATAGGATCGAGATCCCAACCGTCATTGTCGCTGTCATGACCTTCGGTAATGCCATTCTCCCAACCATCTGTTGATGATGGGGATGGTGGGGCGGGTTGATCTGTGAAGTCCGAGTTGGAACGTGTATGATGACTGGCTCTGACACTCGGCGCCTCCGTTACTGAGGAAGATTTACAAAGAAATAAAACAAAATAGGAGAAAGAAGCACAGTGATCAACTATCAGATAATCGAATATCTAATCAAGGTTTCTTTTAAATATAACTTTTCATGGTTGAGAGAAAAGTTATTATAAATGATGTCAAGTGTACCTGTGCTTGGAGCATTTGAGGCAGCAGCAGCAGCTAGAGATGGTGCTGAAGAAGAAGAAGCAAGAGACGCTTGATCTAATGGCTTACCCTTGAGAGTCAAAGAACTCATAGCCCATCTGTAAGAATTAAGTCAACTAGTCCAGTTAGTATAGCGAGCACTCTGACTAATGTTTATATATATAGTTCATCTACTATACTCACCCGATCAGACCAGCAGTTTCAGGTATAGCTGAAGCTCCTCCAGTGGCTCCTGTCTCTCCAGCGTTTGTCTATTAAGAAAATCCACAAATGTCAATAAGACTCTATATATTATTACAAATATCTCAAGGCAAGTGTTCGGTAGAGCCATTATCTCTACCTTCTCATAGTTGTGTTTCAGTATCTGAAGAAACTGTTCTACAGCTTGAAATGCCTTTGATCGAACCTCACTAATAAGGAAAATGAGAGAAAATGCTTCACATTTTGTCCCAAGTGAAAATACTAAACCAAAAGGGAAACAGCATGCACTTAAATAAGGGAACCTGTCTTGATCAATGGTTAGCACAACAACATTTGGAAGAATTTTAGTTGCTATTTCGGTGTCGTCATAAGTGGTACTGGTGGCGCATAATGCAACAATACCTGCATTAAGTAAAAATTCCAGATGAAAGCTGGAAAAAAAGAAAACAGAACCAAAACATCCTATAAATGATGTGATCGCTAGGATCCAGTAAAATTGAGGTATTTACATACCTGCACCTCGAGCAGGTGGAAATGTATCCCGCAAGGCACGCACTGTAAAAGCATTAATCAATACTCTTTTCCTTGTCTGCATCATATTTTCATGATTAGACACAAACAAAAACAGGAGAGGTGACAAAAGAATCAAAAGAACAACGAAGGTAGTGGAGACTAACCCCTTCATTGAGGTAGGTGGCAATGTTCCCGAGTAATATAGTGGTATTTGTTCTGATTGCAGGCTCTTCATCCACCTGAGGAAGATAATATAAAATTTAAACCACAACGACCTCCTAAGTCCAGTTAAAAACAAACCAAACGATTGCCATCAACAATGCTATGTAAATGTGGTAATATTTTACTGGGACAATCATAGATGGGAAAGACAACGGTCAAAGCTATTAAGAATGGCAGATACAAACCTGTAACTTGGAAAGGTATTTCAAGAGGGATCCAGAAAGTGTACGCTGAGAAAGCTGCAGCCACAATGAAAGAAAAGAAATATATATGTTGGATAAAATACAATCGGATTTTGACCAAAAAATGGTAAGGACAAAATACCTTTGGAGCTAAAACGAGCATTGACTTAAGAGTCAGCTCTCGCAGAAAGGCGGATGTGTCTGCAAATCCAGTAGCAACATGAGGGTATACCTGTAGAAACAGAGTCCAGTCAATGTTAATGTTAAAAGCATGCAACAAGATTGCATTTGCTGCGGCACATCTGCACCCAGAACATTTTTTTTAGGCCAAAGAAGAGAAAATAAACTTACTTGTTCATCAACAATCTGCCCTGACATTGATTCTCCAAATTGATCAACATGTTGCAAAAGAGAAACTCTAATAGCTCGATCATTGGAAGCGAAAAGCTTGACTATCGTTGGCAGCACCTAAAGTCACATAAGAAAATAACAGAAAAATATTCATATACACCAATTGAGTAGGTTGAAGCGTTTTTACGGAGACATCACAGCATGAGTGAACAACCTTGACTTTGAAATCTTCAGTTGATAACCATGAACCCATCTTAAGTAAAGCAGTTAATGCGGGGGCAACAGCTGAACCAAATTCAAGGGAAGACGCTAATAAAGGAAGAAGCTGCAGAAACCAGAAGGTTTAAGTCAAATAACAAAACGCAAAGCCAAAATGTTGTTTTAGTACCCCCAATAGTTCAGATTCACACCTTCTTAAGCACGATCTCCCGAGGAAGCTGTTCAGCAACATTTGGAAGTTTGCGGAAGAAAGTATCTTTTTCAACACTGTCTTTCAAGTTAAGAATGTCCATAAAATGTATGGTGTCCACCAGCTTATTTTGGAAATACTCTGCCAAATGTCAAAAATAAGAATCAAGAGATGAGAGATACAACACCGTTACAAGCATTTTAAATTCCAAAGGGAAAGGGCAAAAACAAAAATACAGAGAAACCACAAGCCGAGAAGCGAAGATAAACTATTTAAGTTTCAAATCTGTAACTAAGACAAGAAGATTACCGCCATTTTCTAGAAGTTTTGAGGTGTTCAATCTGCGAGAAGGCATGGAACTTAGGAGTCGCTGATAATCTGGAAGCAGAGACTGTGAGAAAAGAAACATTCAAACTGAAATGAAAGCCAGCTCTTAAAAATCAAAGTCATACAAACTAATACACTATTAAAACTTTGGAGAAAACACATCGCCAGTATGTGAAAGTTCCAAATACATTGGAGTTAAACCACATATGCAAGAAAGAGAATGACAACCAAACCTTAGGAATGCCGACAGTGTTACGCAGCTCCTCTGTTTTTCCCAGCTTAGAGCCCGAGAAGAGTTCATAGATAAGACAACCTACAAGAACAGAAGTAAAAGTAAAGGCTTCAATTAAAAATTATATTGCGATTGGAAATTAGTTGGCAGGATCTTACCTAAACCCCATGAATCAATGGCCCATGGAGGAGATTTTCTAATGGCAACCCAATCAGACTTCACCATTTCCATTGGCTTGTACTGTGTTCCCACTAGCCATTCAAATGGCTGAAACAAGGAAACAAGTTTAGAAAGGATGAAAAGAAGCTTAAAAAACTTTGGGAGTGATGAATACTACCAGCATAGGTCCACTCGCAGATCCGTTGCTTCCATCAAATTCTGATAGGACATCAAAAGCATGGAGTTTCCAGTCCAAAGTAGGTGTGACAACAACACTCGCCAGACATACATTTCCATGCACCTGTTGAGACAAGGAACCAAAGATTTACATAATAAATTCAAGATGATATCTACAATACCACAATCTTTTATGTACTCTAAACAGCTGAAAACTATAATGTTACAAGAAGCAAATACTCACAAGTTTGCAGTCATTGTTTAGAAAGCTCACAGCTTTAGTTATCTGGTGTAACCCAAGTGCAAAATACTCATCCCTAGGCAAACATTTTCAATCACAACAAAATTACAGAAGTCATTAAAATTACCATGTCAATCATATGAAGGCCACGTGAGAAAACCAATCTTAGGAAAAATACAGATAAGAAAGACTGTGAAAAGATTTGTTTGAAGAGTTGGCCTATTGTCTAATGCTCATAAGAAGAGAAGAGTGCATACCTCTGAGTGGCTTTCAAGCCAAGCTCCTTTATCTTATCTGAGAGCGGCATAACAGGCTCAGTGACTATGTAGATTGTAACCTTGGAAGTAGAGCCATCATGAGTTTCAACCTCCGTGCTGTGAAGAAACGAAAGTATATTTGGATGCCTCACCTGCAAAAGAAAACAGAAAGGGTGCCCATGAGAAATCCACTTAGTCCCACATTCAGATGATTCAACTGACCCACATATATGCAAAAATTGCTCACCAAAATATGACCAAAACTAGATTTTTCATTACAGACAACCAAAATGTACCACCAACTTCACTAGTTTGATGAGTTATAGATCAAAGTGATCGAGAGAACCAGAGAAGAACTATCTTGTTTGTAAAAATCAAGCCTACACCGTGTTTTATAAGATCACGAAAGCTTACAGTACGAAGGCGCTTAACACCGTTCCTCCCAGCAGCCAAATGCCCATCTTGAGCATTGTTCCCACACAAAGCAAATATCGAAACTTGAGATCCATCATCCTGAAAGAAACCAAAAAACAATTAACAACAACAACCATCGAAATTAACTTAGATACACAATTAAAAAAGAATACTTTTTTATGAGTGAAATCAAATTCAAAATCTCAAAACTCAAATCAATAACAGTTATAATCCAAATGGCCCAAATCCATTAGACTCAATCTAAAGAGTGACATTAGATAACAGAACCTTGAAGGTGCCACGATAATGAATCCAGGAGCCCCAAGCAGAAGGATAAGGATCGCCGACGTTGTACGGCAGATCCTTGAGCCCCGTCCCGGATCCACCCACCACTCCTTTCAAAAAATTGAACATGCTTCCACCTCTGTTTATATCTCTCAATCCAGCAAAGGTTGCTGCTTTCGTAAGGATCTATATCTCTCAAACTCTCCTCTTCTTCTTCTTCTTCAACAATCTGTTTGCTGAATCGAGTTTCGTAGATTTGTGTTTTTGATCTTTGATTCGTCGGAACTATTATGATCGATATGAACTGGCGCCACCGCCGTTTTCGTGTTTTCGTTTTACAGTTCGTGATGTTTATTTGCTAACAAGACGCCGTGGAGTTTAGACGATTCGTGCTGTTTTTTATGTGGGCCGAATTGTATAGCCCAAGATCGAGTCATGGTTTGGGTCGTAATCGTATAGTGTTTTCTCTTATTCTCTCGTAGTTAGGTTTTTTTCTTTTTTTTTTGAACAACTTAGGTTTTCTACCGTTGAATCTCTCCTTTTTTTTTCTTTTTTTTTTGGAATTATATTGGGGTATCTTGGCCTCCATCAAAATGGGTGCAGACTAGCCATGTGTTTAGCAGTCTACGTTATCGGTAGAAAACCTAAGTTGTTCAAAAAGGAGAGAGTCTACGTTATCGACCCACATGTAGGTCTCATGTCTCTGGCGATGCCGAAATTTTAATTCTACAGTAGCTGAGACTCGAACCCAGGTGGTTTCACCGTATTGGACTTCGCCTTCAAGTTAATCACCACTCGACCACAAGCTCCGGTTAACTCTCTCCTTTTCGTTATTTCAATTTTTCATTTTTGGGTTTTGAAATGTTTAAAACTTTTCTATTAATATAAAAAATATTCAAGATTCACACTAGATACTACTCCTTCTGTTTTTTAATATAATTTGTTTTAGAATTGTGCACATAGATTAAAAAAATTATTAATTTTTTATATTTTCTAAACAAAAACATCATTAATTATTTACGTAACCACAAATCAACCAATAATAAAATAGAAGGTATATTATCATTGGTCATATAACATTAAGTGTTAATAAATTTTACATAGAAAACCGAAGCCGTCATATAATTTGGAACATAAAATATTTTCTAAAACGACTTATATTAAAAACGGAGGGAGTAAAAAGGATCATTTTATTAAATTTCAAAACAATTGAATAAAAATTTAGGGCGATACATAAGCCCTCATAATTTTATGATATGAATGAAATTAATGTGTGAAAATATTCAATTTTAGTAAGGATTCGACTAAGAAATGTTTCAGACCCAAAGAACTTCTATTTAGTTTTTGTTAAGAGGTTTACTAAAAGTTCGTAGTTGCTTCAACGCCCATAGACTCCACTTCTTCTTCTTTTTTGCAAGGAGTGTCACTACAAGAAAACATCAAGGATTCTGAGGAAAAAAATCGTCGAAATTTCGTCGGAATATCGTTATTCCGACGACATACCGACGAAACACGTCGTCGAAAATAATTCCTCGGAATTTATTTTTTCCTCGGAAATCCCTCGAAATTTTCCGTCGGAATTCCGAGGAAATAAATTTCCGAGGAAATTCCGAGGATCACTAGTTTGTCGGAAATGTCCTCGGAATATACCGAGGGAGAACTTCGTCGGTATAATTCCTCGGAAGTTCATCGATCGATGCGTGTTTGGACATATATACATCGATCGATAGGAGTATACCGACGGACATTTTCCTCGGTTTATTCCGAGGAACTTTTCCCTCGGTATATACCGAGGGACCAGTTCCTCGGAATTTTCCGAGGGACGGCTCCCTCGGAATTTTCCGAGGGATATGTCCCTCGGAATATACCGAGGGAAAAGTTCCTCAGAATAAACAGAGGAACC
>NC_027751.1:51206962-51269819 GCF_000695525.1 Brassica oleracea var. oleracea
TTCCGAGGAACCCCAATTTTGTGTTTCCTCGGAATTTCCTCCGAAATTCCTCGGTATATTCCGAGGATTTCATTTTCCGTCGGAATGTCCGTCAGAATACCGCTGTTTTCTTTGTAGTGTGTGTCTCCACTTTAAGAAATAAATGTTTAACAATTTCACATTGAAATCTTAAGTCTTCGCCTAGACTTCTAGGAAAATCTTGAAACAAAATACAAACATTAATTAATTTTGTTAATCATATATAGAAGACCATGACTTTGTTTTCTTCCTTTGGACAACAAGAAGACCGTGACTTGGTCAACATATTACTACCAGTTCGTCTACCGTGTTTAGCCAAACACGATCCCCCCTTGCTATATCGAATCATCCGACCAGGTCAATGTGTTACCACTAGTTAGATCTTTGGGCAGGGCTTTACTAAAAAAATTGTTTTATAGTGTTAATGAACAAATTTGTTGTTTAATATTGTGAAATAGCCTAAAAGCTTGTTCTTGATTCTTGGACATACTTTACTTATCGTTTAAGAAAAAAAAACATTTTAACTTAACCTCCGTTTGAATATTTTAACATAAGAAAAAAAATCACAAACTTTGAATATTCTGCATATTCAAAGTTTCGATAGAGTTGGAACCAACACCGAAGCTAACTGTTGGCACTAACCATCATTTACGTATCTCTTCGTCTATATATATATACATGCGTATGAATAAATTTAAGTTATGTATACTCGTACAAATTAGAAAACTAAATTAAAAATGGAAGAGGTAATGTCAATGATCTTCCAAGGATTGAAACTGGTTAAGGAGCTTGAGTCTAGCTTACCGGAAAAGTCACTAGAAGCTCTATCGACCTCTCTCGACGAGATCACGAGGACATTTGGTGATGCAAATGAGCGGCTGAAGATAGTTCTTGAATTCAGAAACTCGGTGGTTGTGTCTTGTTCAGACCAGTTGCTAATGCAGAATGAACCGGGTCTGATGCAAGAGTATTGGTTAAGGTGTGGCGGGTCCACGTCATCTCAGGGAACCGAAGCCATGACTCCAAGGCAGATCATGGCCGTTGAAGATGGCAGAAGAAACTTGACGCCTGCAGAAAGATCAGGCGGCTCCAGTAGCAATCCTTCCACGCCAAGGCAACGCAGAAGGTAAAACCTAAAAAGTAGAATAGTATAATTTTTTATTTGGTTAAAAGTCAGAGAATGATACCGCAAAATACTATTGAATCAACAAAGTATTGTTTAAAAATACCACAACTTTGAAAATTGTTTCAAAAATACTAAAATTTTAGCATACTCAAATTATTCATTGCGGTATTTTCGAAAGTTGAAGTTATGTCCAAGTACAAGTATAACAAGTTTCTTTTGTTTTTTCATAAAGAAGTTAAAGCAAGAACATATCTAGCTAAATCTTTCAAGAACTCGATGGTTGATTAGTCCACTTCAAATTTCTCGCTTTCAACATTATTTTATGTTTATTTGCAAACTACTAAAAGAAAATAAAATCTATGCAGTACGTACCGTATGTACTAACGTGGATTAAGTGAGTTCATATTTAGGAAAAACGAAGGAGGAGAACACGTGGTGTTGATGGCGGCGTTAAGGACAGGAAACATAAATCTACCACCTGACGATAACCATACTTGGCGTAAATACGGTCAAAAGGAAATTCTCGGTTCTAAGTTTCCTAGGTAAAACTATTATACGAATAGTTTAACAAAACAAAACTTTATCAAGTGTTTATATAACCAAGTTTTAGTTTAGTTAACTAACCAATAAATACACATTTACATCACATCAAGAAGTTGTAATCAGTCTCTTCTGATTCTAATTAGAATGACCAAATAACCATATTATTAAAAGTTGAAAGTTGAAACTTCGATGTTATAATTAAGTATCGTTCTCTGATTTCTTGTTCAAATGATGCATATAATTATTTTTTCTTAATTCATGGTTATTAATGGCTACTTGCTTATTATATCGCTGGAATAGTTTGAAAATGTCCTAATCATGTATGTCCATGTACTTAAATAATGTTGCAGGGCGTACTATAGATGCACCCACCAAAAGTTATACAATTGTCCAGCTAAGAAGCAAGTACAACGCCTCAATGACGATCCCTTCACCTTCCGAGTCACTTACCGTGGTTCACACACTTGCCACACCTACTCAACCGCTTCCGCCGCTGCCCCCACCACTCCAGTTACAACTAGCTTTTCCCTTGACTACGGTCCCCCTTTCTTCGACATGGCTGATGCTATGATGTTTGGTAGCAGTGGGATTGGGGCCAACATGGACATATATCCTTTCAATGATCCAAGTCATCATGACGATCACTGTTACCGGCGGTCGGAAGACGGCGACGACGGAGACAAGTAAGATTCATGTATCTATACATAGAAACTAGAAAGGACATGTCTGATTTAATTTATTATTACTATCAAAAGTTCTGCATCATTACACGTGATTCTAGTTTGTATCTAGTGGGAATCAATTCTTTGAGTAGTTCGCTTTTACAATGAAAAGTGTTTTATTTTAATTATTGTATAGTTTCCTTCTCATTATCTGTTTAATTCATTGCTTTTAAGGTATTGTGAAAACATTTTTGAGAATGCAAGTACTTTTTTGAAATAATTGATAAAAGTTGTGTTAGGGTTTTGATTATTTTTTGAATAATGATAAACTATCTATTTACCTAATAAATTGTAAAAGCTTAGTTTCCACAATCCCTTTTTTAAATCCATATTTCAATACAAATTTCTAGAAAGAGCTCATTTCCTCAAAATATCTTCTTAAAATAAAATCAGAGTTTAGTTTAAACTTTAAACAGATATAATTGGCTCTGAAATAGAACATCAAGTAACCAGAATTTCTGACAACAAAGAGAAAAGCGCAAAGTAATCAGATAATCATTATCCTATAATATATTGTCTACACTTTTTCAGTACAAGGTACATTTTCTTACATAAATAAATATGCAATTTCGATACGTTTAAAATAAATCAAAACTAGGGGATAAATTGTTATCTTGTCAGCATCTCACATATTGGCATGAACTTGTTGGTGTTTCTTCCTTTTTGTTGATGTCTTTTTTTTTTTATACTAAAGAATACAAATAGTTAAAGAGGAGTCTTCAGTGTCAAAATCAGCTATTTGAGTGGAATCTTTGGTCCCTTCACCGTTACTATTCATCATGCATGCGGCCTTCGTTTTGCCCTTTGTTCATCATCTGTACTTGTTATGTCGATCGACAGAGAAGACACTCTATCTTCGGTTATCTGATATTTGTGAAATACGTAAAAGATGTTTAAGGTGTTAAACGAATTATATCTTTTAGTTTACTTACAGGGGTTTAAACCACACAATAAGACTCATCATATCTCGTGACCAAGTATCTAAGGATTCATACATCTTATAATTTATTGAATAAATATATATATAGATATTCATAGAATGAATCTTTTTAAACTATCACAAGTAAACAAAAATGTCTGAACCAGTTTGTTAATTTTTTTTTTTTGAAATGTAGTAAATTTTATTTATATCAATGTAATATTAAAATTTCTCAATTTTTTTTTTTTGCTAACCGAGTATCCTGGCTCCACCGAGGTGGTCCAGACTAGAGACCGAAGTGAGCATGGACGCTGTCAGGACGTCACCATGTCGCTCACCGTATAACGGTCTTCGGTCTCGGGTGCTACAGCCCACATGTAAATTCCGCAGTGGCCAAGGCTCGAACCCAGGGGCGGGCACTCCAGCTGGGGTTCTCAAATTCTTGGATATTTTCAAAGATATGTGCATCAGACGAGTGAAATGAACTTTGTTTGTATAAAAGAGTACATGTACGGAACATAAATTATTTAATTTGCGTCACAACCGAATACATTATTATCGGTTAGTTAATTTTTGTTTTGTTGTTTCAGCAAGCATTAATTAATGCCCTAGTGTATACGGCAATGCTTATGTAAGGACAACAACAAAAAGACAAAGCACGACAATTGCGAGATGAATTTGTCCCAGTTTCTTCCTTTTTAGCACCAAACATGCATAGCCGCAATTTGAATGGATAAGTCTCTTTACACTCTTTAGGTAATCAATCATATATCACAAACATGGATTAAAAATAATAAATGCAGTAACAATCAAATAAGCAAAACAATAATCTAGTGGAACTGTCGCAGTTGGTGATTGGCTTATTCTAATTAATCGTTTCATTGGTAATCCATTAACCAAGTCGTTGCACTGGCACCTTTAATGTGGCCAACATACAAAACATCTAGTGCCAGTTCAAAAAAATGTGACACGAGTAACGTTGGAAGAGAATTATATATGCTATATGGTGTTTTATCAAATATCCAACAACAATATTACATTCCACTAAGCATACTCAAAGAGAGGATGAGTAAATACTAAATATTATTACAAGCTTGATTATGATTCCTTAATCCGCATTTGGATGTTCACCTAGAATTCATTCCTTCGTAAGGGCAATATGAGTCGAATAAGGAGGAAAGTTGATCGTTGTCAATGAAAGAGAATTGATGAGAAGTAGTACTAGTCTCACCATAATAGTAGTGATCCTGATGATATTGATAATCATCAAATATCATCTCGTCTTGCCAAACCAATGACAAGTCGCCGTCAGTTGAAGAACCCTCACTAGAGTCTTTAATCTGATCACCATTGTTATTATCCTCCTCCTGCTTCACCATACCTACGATCAGACTACTGATATCGTTCTCTTGCTCTTGTACATTTGCATTGACATGGTCCTGTTGAGGAGTGGCTGCAGCCAATGAGTTGTCCGAATCCATGGTAATCTCGGTCTTCACTTGCGTTTGGTCACCAAGAGTACATGTGTGGTTGCCCATGTATGTGATTTGAAACATCTCAGGGTTTTGCTCAAGTTTCTGAACTTGCTTGGTTGCTTTGCATCCTTGTGTTGGTTTGTGTGTGCATCTAAAGTAACTCCTGTAAACATAAAAACACACACACTGATTTAGACCATTTTATCTTGTAAATGTGTCCTATATATAAACATATACATGGAGTAAAGATTAAGTACCTTGGGAACTTGGAATTAAGAATCTCCTTTTGTCCATATTTCCTCCAAGCATATATATCTTCATCAATTCTTTTAGCTTGCACGGTCCAAGTATGCGATCTCTTCCTGAAAATAATAAGTAAAAATTTATTAATTAATAGTTAATCCAGTTTAGCAAATACAATTACTAATCAACTGTAAACAGTATATAAACCACAACACTAAATGAAACAAATAAAATTCGGTTCATAACATTGATTAGTCCAATCCAATCAATCATATTCATACAATTCTCTATCACTACCATGATCAATAGCATTAGTTGTAATCTTACTATTATTATAGATTATGAGGAAATCAAATTTATATATTAACCTTTACGATAAGTCATTTCAATATGGGGCACTACCAGAATATAGATGGAATCCACATAAAAAAATAACAAACTGAAATGATATTTTTTTGAAAAATATCCATATAAAAAGTAGATTAAACCATTTAACACGAATGGAAAAATATAAAACAATATTTCTACTTACTTTCTTATGTAGCATCCTCTTTTACCCTTACCAACCCCAAGTCTCTTTCTACTATCTCCGGAATCTCCACCGTTGCAACTCGCCGGAGCCGCCGAGTCATCGCCACATGAAGCATTTCGTGAACCCTCTACGGCCACAGGGAAAGAGACGTCGGGGACGGGGTCAAAAGAATCAAGAACCGATATGGTTTTATGGAAGGATCCCAAGATCTTAGTGATGAGCTCATTAGCGAGATCTGAATCACCGGAGAGTAAACCCGTCTCGATGTGGTGATTAGAGAGAAGAAGCCGAAGCTGAGTAGTGAATTTGCAGCCTTCCACGAGGTCATCTACAACTTTTCTCTTTATAGCTTTTGTGTTGTTACTATTTGAATCCATTTTTTTTTGTTACAACAAGCTTTCTCTTCTAGTTTTTTTTTGGTATGATGATATGAAGATGAGAAAATGGTTGTAATATAGTGTTGATAGATTCTTTTTTGGGGGGTTTGGGTTTGATCGAGAGAGAGAAGGATCGATCATAGGAAGATGCTTAAGAAAGAGGTACGAGAGAGAGCGTAATTATACTGGTGTTGAGGGTATAATGGGTAACGTGATAAAACTTGCTTATGAATTATAATGAACTCGAGGGTATAACGGGAAAGTGGTAGTTTATTTAATCTCTTATTGGCTTACCAGAGCTATGCTGATGTCACTGCGTTGAGGTGGAATGACGTCACCGATCTCCTTAACACGTTGGAGAGTTTGGTGGTTGTGTTTGTTTTTTAATTATCCTTTCTTCCTGTATTTATTTATTTATTTATTTATTTATTTAATTCCATGACAACGAACTCAAACAACTTGGTTAGGTTTTCTCTTTATTTTTTTTTTGTGTTAAATTATAAAGCTCAAACTTTTATAAATTGACAATCAATTTGTTTTCATTGGCATGAGATCACATTCAAGGAGAGACATGTTGACAAGATATTTCACACCAACAAGCAAAAATCTTTATTTAGAGTTATTGAGCAAGTAACTTTTGATGTTCAGCATTCCCATAAGACCAATTATTGATGTGTCAATGTGTCGTGTATGTGTATTGTTGTACGTTTTTTTTCTACAAAAGTAGAAGGATTCATTAGGAACCCCACGATCGAAAATTCTCATAGAATGAACCTTTGAACTATTTAATGGATAAGATTAAATTCTAAAACTAGATGTTATAAAACAAATGTATCAGCTGTGGTGAGACCGCGTTGTTCGGATCTTAAAGTAGTAATCGAGATTAACCTTATAGAATAATAAAGCAATCTTGTTTTCTTTTTAAAATTTGTAGACTACGAATAAAAAATATTTTTGGATCATTTTGATAAAATAGATCTCTAACGGGATTTCAATCACAAGTCACACCTTAGTTATGTCAGCCTACCGCTTGCTTGGCCCTGATAATTTTGGCAATACTTATGAATTTTAGACTGAATGAAAATGTGGGAATTAATATCATGAAATTGTCGCTTTTTATATTCTTTCCGTTTTTGAATAAGTATCACTTTGACATTTTTCACATACTAAAAAATGGCAAAAATATATGTAAGTTAGTACTAATTATATATCTCTGACCAATAGTATTTGAGATAAATAAAATTATTTATAAAATCAATGCAATTTTTAATTAAATTTCAGTTGAATATAAGTATAATTTGCATTGAAATTGTAAAGTGACATTTTTTGTAAAAAAAAGGCTAAAATGACATTTATTATGAAATAGAGAAAATATATAACTATATTGAAAGTTGCAGAAGTCATCCCTTTTAAAACCAAAAGGCAACATTCTACTAGATTAAAACCAATAATAGGATCCATGACAAATCATTCTTTCTGATTTGTTTCACCCGGAAGTATGTTCGTTTTCACGTAATTTCTAAACGGTTATAAAAATGTTTTTATTTTAGAGTAGTTGAATTAGTTTATTTTCTTGACGTGTAAAATAAATTCAAATAGTTCAAGGTAAAACATTTGTTTGAAAAAAATGATTAGGGACTGAGATATGGGGAGGGCACTGAGTGGGCAGGTGCCAATAAGTGCTCCTCGGTGTCGCCATAAATTCAGTACACATCCGTGCATCTACTCGCAATTCAAACTCCATAAGTCAAATCCATTTGGTTGCACATTCATTCCCTATAGTTATCACATTAACACAATTTGTTTTGTTTTTGGGATTTTTTGGCAAAAAATTGGTGACACTTTGTTTACAAAAGTTAACATACACACACACACACTTACCTTTTTATCTATAAATAAAAAGCATACACACACTGACACACACACACTTACCTTTTCCATTTCATACTGAATGGCCTTACAATATCAAGCCACATTTAATCTTATATGTCGCTCCGCAACTCAAAAACTTCGAGTATGCATTCCAATGGCTATATACTATTCTGTTTGAGCCAATAAATAATGTTATATGTCACATCAACTTCAGTTTACTTCTTCGTTGCAAGCTCATCCAAATCCGCCTCTTTACATCTCAACTGATTAATCATGTAGAGAGATGGTCATATCTAGACACTAGTTATATTAAAATGTTTAAACGTTCAATATCAATACAAATAGCTAAAATATTGTTTTTTTTTCTAGGATGAAGTGAGAATAGTCAACGGTGATTGGGCAAGTGATCTTTACAAATTAGAAATAGTTAGAAGAATATTAGTTTATGGTTGCTCAAAAAAAAAGAATATTAGTTTATTTATAACATATAGCATTGTTTTTATTCTGACCTTACGCTGAGTTGTGTTATGCAAGAAAATGATTAATCAAGAGGCTTCGATTAAAGGACTGTTACTTGTCATTAAAGACTAGCTACTCTGAAATCTGGATCTGTCACGAAGATAAATACTATGTTTTAATGTAATTAGTATGAAACATATAGTTTTTAATGTGTAAGTTGAGTCTTATTTCGTGCTGATAAGTTGATAACCAAGATATTTTTAAGAATGATTAATTAAGCATTTGT
The DNA here is from genome assembly GCF_000695525.1 of Brassica oleracea var. oleracea. Lineage (NCBI taxonomy): Eukaryota > Viridiplantae > Streptophyta > Magnoliopsida > Brassicales > Brassicaceae > Brassica > Brassica oleracea. The sequence goes on from NC_027751.1 coordinate 51,215,535, forward strand.
GTTTCAAAAAAAAAAAGTGTTTCAAATAAAGATTAATTAAGCATCAAGTGTTTAAAAAAAAGAAGAAAAGATTAAGCATCAAGTCAAAGGAGGAAAAAATCGATTGAAAGAGCCAGTTCTGGCTTTGGACAAAACAACATTATTTCTTAGTATATTATAATAGAACAGTATTAAAAGTTATAAAAGGTATAAAATAAACCCATCAATAATTCAACTAGACCCAACTCATAGACTCATAGTTATGTAGATATTATCATTATTACTAATATTTTTTTTTGTTTTATTCAACGCACTAATCTTGCGGCAGCCTCTCGAGTTTGAATTTTATTGTACAACAGTATTGTTTTGAACCAAATCCCATTTAACACTACTCAAATCTTTTAGCATTAACCAAATTGTTTGTAACCTAGCGAATGTGCCTTATTGGTACGTAGAGGTGCATTTCATTTTAGCTAGGTTTAGTTATTAGTATATTTTGGTTTGAGGTCAATATAAGTTTTAGTTTGTAACTAACCAATTTGAACTTTCTTTGAAAACAACACTTGAATATACATGCTGCTTTGGCAGTACCAGATCTGAACTTAGATTTTCATCGTTGCAAAGAATATGAAAATTCGCACACATGCAGTCACATACACGTGCATACATGTTCAACTATTGTGTCTACATATGGATCCAAAGGTTATTAAATGGAAAAAGGGACTCGACTTCCAAATTGCAAGACATGACTCTTTCTCAGAAAAAAAATGCAAGACATGACTCCCAAAACATATACAAAAGCATGTGGTCGTTTATGCATGTATACTCTAATTGTGCCGACTATAAGAAATTTAAGTTGTCTTTGGGTTTCATGTGTTTAGATTATAATTTTATTGTAATTTAAAATACACGTATATACTCTTTGATTGAAAATTACTAAAAATCAACGAAGTCTTGGAAAAAAAAGAAAGATAATTTATGGCCAAACATTTCGTCAAATCGTCAAAAGTGGCCAAACATTACAACTATGCATGCCGTGCGGCCGTGCCCCCTATAGTTGAATAACATAACTACAAGTCTCATACTGATCATTATATCTATCTAGTTATTATTCTTTATCTTTCACTAACCATTATATATCATTCTATCTAATTCTTTTTGAAAAAGGCAGTATAAACTAACCTACTATCACATTATCGGACGTACGAAAAACTTACAACTATGTATGCCGTGTCCCCATACGTTTCCTTAGAAAACTTAAAACTTATTATTGTAAAACATGTTTTGTAAAACTTTAGATATGTACTATTCTCATGAAAGTTCAAGGAACTTTTTAGTGTCTGCATTGAAGACAAATCGTCTGGAAAATAAAAAAGAAGCAGGAAGCTTCTTAGAGCTGATGAAGACATCAATTATGGTGGAAGTCTCTAAGAAAATAATTAGGGGAATTAGAAAAGATGAGTTTCGAGAAGGTAGACAAGGTTCTTACCAAAAAGGTCAGAGATCACGGCAGGGGACAGGAAGCTTCTTTTCCCTCACACTCAGACAAAAGACATTCACAGAGTCAAATTCCATATAACAAATCGTAATATCTATTTTGCATGTCGCTGATGGATAAGATTTTTCAGATAAATTAATCAATGGTAACAGTTTGTCAAATGTCTACATTAAACGGATATCACTAATCCATATTGTAAGCAATTAACAAGAACATATTACATGGTTAACACTTAAGAGCACCATTGACGCAGTAGCTTAGGAGGGGTGCTTAGTGATTTTGGGATTAAAAAAAAGAAAATAGACAAAAGATGGAAGCGTCGGTGCTGTCCAAGCGTCGGTGCTTGATCACTTTTAGAACTTAAAATTATTAAAAGAAGAATAAGCACCCCTAATTGAGTATTTGAGTTATGGTGCTCTAACACCACCCATCAATTAGTATATTTCGTAAATTGATGTTACATAATATTGAATGTCACCACGAGGCGGTAAACTATTGATAAAAAACACTTGGGTCAAGATGTTAATCTGTCGAATTCAAATCTTGTTATGAAATTTGTTTGGCCAGTACATGAAATCATGTTTTAGTCTTTAGTTAGAAAGCATGATTGAATTATTTTTTCGGTATCAAATCTCTAGAGAGTTATTTGGATCTTGGTTCGGACACCTCTAATTATATAAAAAAAAATTTAATACCCGTCTTAAAATTGATTAAATCATTTTTCACAAAGTCTATATAACACGGAATGAAAATGCTGAAATTTTAATATTTTTTAAATTTTTTAAAATTTTAGTTTTGCTGTACTAATTTTTTTTTAAAATTATGTAATTTTATGTTACTTCCAATTTTTGTTGTATTTACCCATTTATAACTACATGAATATATATGGCGCAAAAACTAAATTCATAAAGGCCAAATGTTTTATATAGCCCACGTGAATCAGTCCACAGTATTGGTTAAGTCCGGTTTGGTTTTTAAGCCCACAGAATAAACCTCAATGCTACGTTTCTACCACTGGAGATTTCCGCCGTCCCTCGCCGCCGCGAGAATGCTCTCATCACCACCACCACCACCACCAACACCTCACTCTCAACCTTCCATCTCCAGCGGCGTCTCAAATTCGATCTCAACCACTAAAAACTTCAAACCCAAGTTACTATCCACTCAATCCCAACTCCAGAACCTCTCTTCCTCTCCTCTAAAATCCACGGTGGCTTGTTCTAGCTCTGGACCTATCCGACAAAACATGACTACTGTCTCTCAATGCTTCTCAACCAAACAAGAACCTGTCGAGTCAGATAAAAGCTCACTCCTTGTGGTTTCATTCTACAAGTTCGCTGATTTTCCAGACCATGCTGATCTAAGAAAGCCCCTCAAGGATCTCTGCGAAGAATTGGTATAAACTTTAAAAAATAGAAACTTTGTTTTACATTTGATTTTTAAAAAATCGAAACTTTGGCTTATATTTGATTCAAAAATCAAAACTTTGGCTTAAATTTGATCAAAAAATCGAAACTTTAGCTTATATTTGATTTAAAAAACGAAACTTTGGCTTATATTTGATATTAAAAGCGAAACTTTAGCTTATATTTGATTTAAAAATCGAGACTTTGGCTGATATTTGATTTAAAAGTCGAAACTTTGGTTTATATTTGATTTAAAAATCGAAATTTTGGTTTTATATGAGGTAGTAATATAGAATATGGATGTTCAGTGTGTTTCAGGTGGAATCATACTAGCACCAGAAGGAATCAACGGAAGTATCTGTGGGAGCCGTGAATCAGTGGAGAGAGTGTTGGCGTTTATACAGAGTGATGTCCGTTTGAGTGGTCTGAGGCAAGTGGAGACGCCAGTGAGTCCTGAACAAGAAGCAATACACCATGGACATAGCAGTGGCTCTCCACTTGCGGCTGGTGAGGATGCTCCGTTTAGATGGGATCACGTTAGGGTCAAACTCAAGAAAGAGGTACACTTTCGTGTTTTTGAAAGTTTGTAGAGTGTAGAGTGTAGGGTTTGTTGATTGTTGAAGATAGCTCTGGGCATTCAGTTATTGTTTCGGTTCCGGTTCGGTTTTAGAAGTTTATGATCCGTTTGAATATTTAGAAAATTTGGTTCAATTTCAGTTCGACTATTTTAGTTTTCAGTTCGGGTAACAAAGTTGGGAACCTCTAATATCTGCGGTAATTTCAGATCCCATGTCCCGGTTTTTTGGTTAATTTGGGTTAAAAATCAGAAAGTTGCCTTTTTCAGATTAAATATCATTTTTTTTGGGGTTTTAGATAAAAAAAAATTGGATATTTTTAAATATTTCGGATATTGACAAGTGTTGTTCTGGTTCCTGTTCGGTTCCGGTTTCAAGAGTTGTGTTTTCTTTTGTAATGTTTTTATGTAGATTGTCACGCTTGGAATGCCGAGTGTCTCGCCTATTGAAAGAGTTGGAACATATGTGAGCCCTGAGGAATGGAATGAACTGATCAGTGATCCGGAAACTGTGAGAACTCTTTTTGAATGCAAGATTCATTTTATGCATAGAGAAGAAAGAGTGTTTATGCATATGTTAGAAGATGTGTTTCAGGTAGTGATTGATGTGAGGAACACCTATGAGACTAGGATTGGGAAGTTCAAAGGAGCTGTGGATCCATGCACCACAGCTTTCAGGCATTTCCCATCTTGGGTTGAGGATCAGTTTGCATTGAAGCAAGAAGGCAATGAAACGCAAGCAAAGGTGGAGAAAAATGAAGAAGAGAAAGCTGAGAAACCGAAGGGGCTGCCACGGATTGCTATGTACTGCACTGGAGGAATCAGATGTGAGAAAGCTTCAAGCTTTCTTCTTAGCCAAGGCTTCGAAGAGGTAAACTATACACAAATGCAATGTCAAAAAATCGCTAGGAATGCTTTAAAATTATTGAGCGTTTCAACCGATTTTTTTTTTTTTAAATTGTTTCATTAGGTCCGATTTGCTGACTAGACCGATTTTTAGAATATTCATTGACTTTTTGAGATTTAGAGCTTGAACATTTTTGTGATCAGGTGTATCATCTGAAAGGTGGGATACTGAAGTACCTAGAGCAAGTCCCCAAAACAGAGAGCTTGTGGGAAGGAGAATGCTTTGTGTTTGACAAACGTGTGTCAGTGGAACATGGTTTAGCACAAGGAACACATAAACTCTGCTATGGATGCAAGCAGCCTATAAGTGATGAAGACATGGAAGCTCCAGAGTATGAGTCTGGAGTCTCTTGTCCTTACTGTTACTCTGAGAAGTCCGAAGAGGAGAAAGAAAGAGCAAGAGCAAGGCAGATTCAGTTTGAGGAATGGGGTGTAATTGGTGGTCCGGATAAAGGTCGTAGGCCTGCTACTAAACCGGATAGTCCAAGAAAGAGCAGTGCCAAGTTTGGTTCTTCAATATAGATTTTGATGTTAAGAAAGACTATCTGAAAGATTTTGTGGTCTCCTCCATAATTTATAAAACCATTGTTATATTTGAGTGGCTTAAACGCTAATCATCAAGGAAATGGAATTGTGTTTTAAGTTTTCTGATGATATTCATTTCTTTTGGAGTCAATTTGAAGAAGAACGACATAACAGTACAACGGCAAGTTGTTCAAGTTGTTTCTTGTAATCCGGCAGCAAGTGTAAAAACAGTAAAACGGCACGCTGTGCATGTTTTCACACGTGGAACGGCATGAAGTGTGAGAATCTCTTTTAATGTCGACGACTAAGATGGCGTCGCGTCCTCGTTGAAGGATCGTTTCTGGGGATTTGATTGATAGCTAAGGAGAGAGAGAGAGAGAGAGAGAGAGAGAGATCGAAGCGGTGATGACAGGAGGAGTGCTCAAGCTCGTGAAGCCAAAGATCCAATCTGCGGATATCCAAGCCGCCGCAGGATGGGGTATCGCCGCCGCAGCCGGCGCCATCTGGGTCGTCCAAGTAAGTCAATTTCGATCTCCGGCGGTAGATTTTTCGAATTGGGTTTCACGAATTAGCTTATGAAATGGAAGAAAGATGATTGATTGATGATGATTGATGAATATTTTCAAAGTTTTGCACTTTCATCAATCTCGTTAGACCTTAAAGGCTGAAACTTTATCGGCGCCAATATAAGCTGCGTCGTTGCATTTACATATAATCTCAATTTCATTAAGGGTTTGATTCAGTTTTGTGTTAGTATACTCGAATTGATGATCAAGCTTCTTCATTTCTAGGGTCTTTTTAGCTTCTCTTGTTATTTGATTCAATTGGTTACATCATTAGTGATTTAGGATCTGTGATTGGTGTTATGAAGAGATTAGTGCCTTGAGATTAATTGACCTTTTTCTCTAATGTTTCCCTTCGTTTTGTTTTGCATCTCTGACATGAATCTTTATCATACACAGCCATTTGATTGGATTAAGAAGACATTCATTGATAAACCAGCAGCTGAAGACAAGTGAGTGATCAAGATCCAAGACAAAGTGAGAGATTTTTTTTTTTCTTCCAGTTTTCAAGTTTGTTATTGCATCTTTGCGATGTAGCTGAATAAATTTTTGGTTCTGTTCTGGGGACTTCTTGTTTCATGACTTCATTGTAGACATTCTGTTTTCTCGAATGTTATAACACAAAGAAGCACATTCCAAATTCTCAGCAAAGAGTACACATTTGGCTTTTTTATCATATGTTGTTATTTTCATATGAAAGTGTATATACAGATCAAGAAGACCCTTTCCAAATTTCAACCTCATGTTACTCTAATTCATATATATACATAGATGAAGCTTTCCTAATGCAGCAAATGTTTGTTGCAATACAAAAAATCTTGAAAAAAACTCCCATCCCATCACCTTGCCTAAGCCTTAATCTAAAAGTTTGAGGTTAAAAGTAATCCATAATGAATGCAGACAACACTAACGAGAAGCAGTGTATCTTTGGACTACTTCTCTATACAGACAACAAGATGCTCCAACAACCACCAAATCTTCTCTGCAATCATGATGTGTTTGTTGTTGATGTTGATGCATCATTGCTTTCTTTCATTCTCCTCTCGGCTGCCATAGCTGCAGCCACTGAGGGCGGTAGATCTCTCAGATTCCTCTCTCCATCTCCCTCGTTTTCTTCTGTCTCTTCTGCTGGTGGTGAAGCAAATAGACACTCTAGGTCTCTTAGTGTCAGATTCTGTTGATCTTGATTCTTTGTATTCCTGCTGCTGCTAAATGAGCTTACGTTTACGTTCTTGCTCCTGTTCAGCTTGTAGATGCTGTCTTCCACTGTACCCGTTACCTAGTCCCCACCAAAAAAAAAGAGAGATGTCAAGATCAAAGTGAAGCTGCACAAGAAACAAAGCAGACGCACGAACCAGGAAGCGATGAACTAGAGTAGGCTTATCTTGTCCTATCCGGTGAACACGCCCAACAGCTTGCGCTTCTGTAGCTGGATTTAGAAGCGGCTCCACTAGAACAACATGCTGTGCTTCCAGAAGATTAAGACCATTGGCACCATGCTGCACCAGAAGCAGCAGGACTTGGATCGATTCTTTCTCTGTCCCCTTGAATTTGCTAATTGCCGTCTGTGATTTTCTGCATTCCCATGGAATCAACGTTATATATGTCTCTGAAGTCTTAAGTAACCTATGCAACAACAATAATTTTACCTTCCTCCTTTCATCCGAATGAAAGTGATGCCGTTTGCAGAGAAGGCATGTTCCAACACATCAAGAACATCGTTCCAGCTGGAGAAAACAAGAACCTTAGCTTCCCGGTCACTTGACTTGATCCATAAGATTCTTCTAGTAACAGCTTCAATCTACCCAAACACAATATATGAGAAAACGAAGTATACTACTTGTTGGAAGAATCTTTAAAAAGCATGGAGGGGCTAACCTTTGTTCCATATGAACCTTGAACAGATAATGATGCTTCGTTTTCTCTGTGATCTTGACCTGACGAGTAACCGTTTTGTCTGTCATCAGCATACGCAATGTTTCCAACATCTGTATGTTGCCTGCATATTGGACACATCACCCACTTTCGCATAGTTTCATGAACCGAACCACGCTCAGTCATGGAGAAAAAGCCTGTGGAGAGACACAAAGATGCATGAGATAACAGTGCATGCAAGTCCAGCTCCTTATGATCAAGTAAGGTGTTTACATTTACAGCAAGTGCTGTGCCCACACTGGAAAACCATCTTCTGATTCCGTAGGGTTTCATGACAAATAGGACATGCTTCCTCTCGCTTTAGAACGTTTTCTCTCTCCTGTTCAACAGGATCTGAAGCCTTAGCTGTTTCCTCTACTGGTGAGGAGTGATCTTGACTCTCTTCTTGTTTCTGTTTGGTTTCTATCAACCCCTGAAAAAGGATAAAAAATTTGTTTATACGTACACTTAATGACTTCTCTTGGCCAATAACAACAGCAAGGTAAGGGGTTTACCTTCAGATAACGAAGCTTCCCTTTTATACTAAGTAATGAGGACTGAGCCAAAAATTTATCATTAGTGTTCTGGACACTAGCAGCGTCTAACTCATCAAGACTCAAAGCATAAATGGCCGTGTCATCTTCAGATTCTCTAAGCTGTAGTCTCATCGTCGCCATCTTAATCTCATCATAGGCACGTAGAAGGTTAGCTTGAGCCCTAGCCAAGTCCCTTGCATGTGCATATTCCTTCCTCATCACCTTCATCAGATAAATCAAAAACTACAAATGTCAGAACTTGAAAATGAAAGATATTATTACTTCACCCCTTTCTCCATCTTACCTCAAGAGTTTTTAAATGGTTTTTAGCTGCCAATTTGCTTTCACTGTCTAAATAAGACTTGCAATGGTTTCTTATCACACCAAGAACCACTTCCGTCTCAGATGCAGATTTTGAAACCTATTATCACAACAGAGAGAGCATTAAATGTGGGATAGGACCAAACTGAAGATAGATCAAGTGACTTACAATAACGGCGTCACCACCATTTCTTTTGGTGGGTTCTTCGTTGTCAACAGATGACGGATTGTTTCTCGATGACAAACCGAAAAAGAAATGATTACGAGCAGACTTCTTCTTCTGTAGATCTACCATCTCTTCAGCAGATGCATGTTCCATTACTCCTCCACGAGATTTGTTAAGACGGAACAGCCTAGCCTCATATTCCTGGGAAGATTTTTTCAATACATTAACTAACATCAATAAAAACTTCATATAAAAGCAAGCGCACACACACAAGCAAAAGAAGCAAACCTGGAATCGTTCATCTAGCTCGCAATGAATACAAGTAGGGCCATCATCTTTCTTATTACAATACTTGCAATTACCAATACACTCAATATCCTCCACTCTTGGTTTCTTCATAGTCTTGTTGATCTCTAAAAGCTTATCCATCACTGTTTTTCTAGAGCTTTCTAGCGTATCCATACATGTCTGCAGATGAAGTTTCATCCCATGTATGGTTCTAAAGCTGAAACAAATATATAACGATCACTTGTTATATGATAAATCAATCTACTCTTTTAACAGGTCATTTGTTGCACTTGCAGAAACTATGCAGCAACAAGAAGTCATGAAACTTCAAATATTAATGTACTAACCGAGAAGATTCTCTGGAGGAGACATGGATGGCCTCTTCAATCTTCCTAGTCAACTCGCTGGTGAAATCTTTATCCTCTTCAGCAAGTTGGAGGGCATCTAACCACCAAACCGAACGTTGTTTCCCTATGTTTCTCAAAGACTCGGAAGCCTTGGAAAGTTTTTCAATTATTAGCAATGTAGCATTGAAACACAGACTGCGAGCTTAAGGAACTCTTTGGAAAAGCATTTTGTGCAAGTAACCTGATCGTATGATTTTGTGAACTCCTGCTGTGCTTTGGAGAGATTCGAGTTGAATGAGGATAAATACTTAACTTTCAATGTCTCACAAACTGTATCCAGAGTTTTGCACTCTTCATGATACTCTCCATCTTTCTTTAAACCACTTTCTGAAGAAGCATGAGTTGAACTATCACGCTCATTGATCCTTTGCCTTTTCGCTGCACGATGATGATCCTCATCTCTCACATCTCTTTTGTGGCTTTGAACCAGTGGTAGTATCTCAGCTAGATTGTGGAGAATATGAATATTCAACAATGGATCAAGACGAAAATCTTCAGCGTTCTCTTCAGTTATATTCAATGCTTCCTTGTATAACGATACCGCTTCGGAAAACTCTTGCTTAAGCATGGAAATAGCAGCAATCCCGTTTAAAGCAACGATCAACACTCTAAGAGCTTCTTCTCCTTCGCTCTGAGTCTTTTTCACAAGGACCTAAAGAAAAAAAACTTACAATCAGCAAAAAAAAAAGTAGCAAACCAAAGATTGAAAAAAAGCTAAACCCCCACCATAAGAATCTCTTCCATGGTCATTGGCGTTTGTTGCAACGAACGTAAACCAGAGTTCCCTACTTGAGGGTGGCAGCAAGCCTGGCGCAGTTTCAAGAGCGAGTTCAAGAGCTTTGCAGTTTCGGCGTGAGTGATTAAAGGATTATCAGAAGAACTATGACCTCTTTTGAGAATATCACGTTTCAGAGTTTGTATGACTTCACGGGCGTAATTCCCACAAGTCTCATGCTGCCTGCTATAAAAGTGCTCTTCAATCGCGGAGAATTTGAGCCATGAAACGCATTCCTCTTGAGGTGGGAGCTGCAGCTCATCAGCCACGTGGATTTTTGAAGAACGCCACATGAGTTGTTTGAAAAGTTTATGTGTAAACTCCATTGCCTTTGCGTCTCGCCTCTGAACAAAAGCAAGAAGGTTGTTAGACTTAGACATGAAATACCATTTAAAAGATAAGAGAATAAACTATTTGTTCTGCTCAGACCTCATATGGTTCTCTTATGACTTCAGTCCACCATCTTGAAACATCGAAAGGATTAGCTTTAAGGAACCTTAACAGTCCATACAAGTCATCAAGTTTGCTTTGTATAGGAGTTCCGGTGATACACCAACGGTGTTTAGTGTATAATCTCAAAGCCATCTCTGTTGCAGCAGCTGTATTCCTCTCCACCATCTGGGCCTCATCCAAGCAAATCCTCCACCAGAATATTCTTGTGAGTGGAGTAGGAATCACAGGATACTTTTTCTGGAATCTAAGACAATGCCGGTCACCATCATGCCTGTCTCCATCATGAGTCAAGTCATCTCTGAGGACATCATAGGTTGTTAAAACAATGTCAGCATTGAGGAGATCAGTGATGTCCACCGTAGGTTCTTTGGAGTGTGAGGCATTCCTCACACCTTCATAGATACATGTCACAAGAGAACCCAAGCGTGTATGGCTACAACATGGGGAGATGAAACAAGGCAAAGAGATTAAAAACAAAACACCATTTCTGAAAGTAATCTTTGTTAAGTGTAGGGAAGAATCCTGATACCGTGTAATCTCGGAATGCCATTGCTGTAATATAGGAGATGGACAGACAATAAGAGTGGCACCTGTGGAGATGGGAGAGGCAGTGACTTGTAGAAGCTCACAGCACATCTGGCAATTATATTCACCTTGTTTGACAACAACTTCAACAGCGTCTTTTTTGCTCTTCTTTTGAGATGCCTTTTCATCAGCATCTTGACAAATAGCCTGCTTTCTTGTCCATTTAGGTGAATAACGTACACAGTCTGCATGCTGCCAAGCATCACACATGTCACACTGTACCCAAACACCTTTGTATATGCGGCTTTTACTGACAGCTCCACGTGCACTCAACACGCTCCCTTTTCACTCTCTTCAAGCCAGTTTTCAAATCATCAGTTACTGGTGACCCATTAGTCACAACAGATGTTTCTTCCTCGTTTGGTTTTCTATTAGAAAAGATGCATGCAAGTAGTTCAACTGTTTTCCCCAATCCCATCTCATCTGCAGCATTCACACATTGAGAATGAACCACCACAGAACTTAACAAAGGCTAATACAAGGAGACAAGAAGAAACTGCAAGTTGTTCTTACCAGCAAGGATACCGCCCGGAATTCGAGGTGAACAATACTCTGGTGCTAATGAGATATTCCCACTAAAAACAACCAAAGCATATGACAAATGGACCAAATCAAAACAAGTTCTTCTGTTAACAGTTGGAAATTTACTGAGAGAGACTTATACTGTTTGTTGAACATTAAGAGGAGCTAAAAAGTTCATAATGATAAAACAAAAGAAGGAACAAACCTGAATGGGTTAAAGAACATTTTTGCAGCAGAGTCAAGAAACCCAATGGAGATTGACAAAGGTGAGATGAATTCTTCTTCGCCTCCCAAAGTTATTGGATCTCCTCTCTCTCGCTGCACCATCCAGTAAGCTGCACGTCGTTGGTACGGCCTAAGTTCTGGGAGCAGATCAGTTATATCATCTTCAAGCATCGCATCCGTCCTGAACCAACAACATTATAATAAGTTGGAAAAAACTAACTTCAAACATTAAGCACACACATTCCAAAAAAAGTATGCTCTACTCACTTAGATGGCTTTATGGCTTCATAAAAAGCAGAAGCATCAAACCTAGACTGTTCACTAGAGTCCTCCTGAGTTATCGATCTCTCATCCTCCTGCACGTTTAGTTCCGTCCCATACCTAGCTTCTGATGTCATTACCTCCGGCCTCAACCAAGACATGACATGAATCATACTACTTTTCCACCTCTGCCTTGTGTTCTCAAGAAGAGACTCACACGCATCAAAAGCCTCCTGAAGCAACTCAACTCTAACTCTAGGAGACAACAACCCCTCGTTACCACCTGGCACAACCCTCAAAGTCAGAAACTTTATACTCGCCAGATGAGCAAGACCCCAAACGCCTTCACCTGGACCATCAAAACCCCCAGACCAAACCACTGACCCATCAACCAGCTCCAAGGTTACATCACTGGAAGACAACACGGGCCAGTGACCGAGCTTCATCAGATCAATAAAGTTAGTCACATTGCACAGACGAAACCGTGACGAACAATCCAGACCAGAACCACCTTCTCTTAAAGTTAAATTAGTGAGAACAACTTCAGCTATGTCAAAGTGTTGTCTCTCCTGCTTCTCACTTGAAGAACATATGTTCACATAATATGGCTTATCGATATCTTCAACACTCTTCTTCTTCTTCGTCCTCGGGCGAGAACCCTCTGCCTCATCGCCGGAGACTTGCTTTTGATCGGTGATCAATCCCAACGAACGCTGCGGCTTGGGTTGCTTTCTCCTACCCATCACTACAAAACTAACATAGAATCCAAAAAGGTATCAACTTTATACAATTCAAAAAGCTATCAACTTTCTATAATTCAAAAAGATATCAACTTTCTACAATTCAATCCCAACGAACACTGCGGCTTGGGTTGCTTTCTCCTACCCATCACTACAAAACTAACATAAATTCAAAAAAGCTATCAACTTTAAACAATTCAGAAAACACCTTCTTATCTAATGAATCGTTCGGTTATGTAACACATTAGCTCAAGATGAAAACAGAGGACATAGTTACGAACCTGTGAAGCGAGAGAGAGGATTCGAGTAAAGTAAAGAACTTTGAATCGTGGAGGAGAGTTAACAGACCGCCGCACGGTGTCTCTTTCACGGTTTAAAACGAGTTCCCGGTTTATCTGCGCTTCGATGTAACCCTTACCCACTTAACTTGGTCAATGGAATGACGTTTATACCCTCAACATATAAAGAAAATAACAATGTTTGCCCTTTGTGTTTACACTTCCTCTTTAGGAACTCGTGTGATTCTAGTTAAACGGCACAGTTACTACAAAAACCCTAATCTCAGTTTCTTCTGGTGTTTTTGTGCTCTTTTGGTTGTAAAAGTTTGGATCTTTTTGAGTTGAAAGAGATGAACAGAGGAAGGAGGAATCTGAAACAAGCGGCGTCGGAGCAGGACTTCACGCTTGAGGAATGTCAGAGTATCGCTCAGGTCGTCTCTCTCAGAGGTTCCAATCAAATTGAGGTAAGTTTCTGTATACATGTGTTGGTTAAAGTTTGAATTTTTATTTAATGGTTTGAATCTTAGCTTAGTTCTGTGTATATGTACTAATTAAAGATTGAGTTTTTATTTATGGGTTTTGAATCGTTTAATTGAATCTCAATGTGTTAGGCTTATTAGTTTTGTATTGTATGTATTGATTAAAGATTGAATTTTTATTTATGGTTTTTCAATCCTTTAATTGAATCACAATGTGTTAGGCTTGGTTTTGTACTGTATGTACTGATTAAAGATTGGATTTTTATAGTTTAAGGACAGCTAGAGTTTTGCAATTGATTTGTTCTTTAACTGCTGTTTTGTCGTGTTGCTGTCTGTTTGAAGATAATGGATGCAAAAGGAGAACACTCATTAGCCTTGTTTCCAGCCAAGTTTCGTGAGAGCATGTGGATCAGACGAGGTACTTTCTCTCAGACTTGTTTAAACTTGGCAAAGGAATATCGAATCATGCTTAGTGTTGTGTCTTAATCTTTGACATGTTTCAGATATGTGGATTTTGTGTCTTTATATTTACTGCATAATGTGGTGTGTGGTTGGAGGAGTTTGAGATGGTGTTTTAATTGTTGTTCACTTATTTGCAGGAAGCTTTGTGGTGATTGATCATACAGGAAAGGAAAAGGCGCAAGAATCTGGTAGCAAAGTTACATCAATTGTCTGTAAAGTTCTCTTCTTTGAGCAAATCCGTCTCCTCCAAAAGTCTCCTGAATGGTAATAAAAGCATTGTTTCTTTGAACTGTGGTATATGAATGACATCTAGTTTTGTTTATCAAAGCTCATGTGAGTTTGGTTAATGCAGGCCAGAGATCTTCAGAGATGCCAAGCCAGTTCCAGCTGATGAAAGCTCTCAAATCCCCATCCCACAGCAAGGTGAAATAGATTCTAGCGATGAGAGTGATGATGGGATGCCTCCACTGGAAGCAAACACAAACAGATTGAGGCCGTTTGGGGTGCAGTGTGATGCGGAAACAGATTCTGGATCAGATTCTGACTCATAGAAACATCCGGAACATGCTTTTCAGCTTGTTTCTCAAGAGAGAGAACATTATAGTTTTGAGATGTCTCTTATTAAACTGTATGTAACCAACACAGAGCTGCTGAAGAAAATGCACTGTTTTGATTTTGCAATGAATTGATTATTGATCTATATGGCTTAGTACATGGTTCAGACTTCAGAGATTACCCCCCTTGCTTCTCATTCTCTTCTTGCAATTATAAAGTCTTCATACGGAACCAGAAGAGGAATACAAATATATAACATTCTCTTTCTCATTCTCTTGTTGCAATTATAAAGTCTTCATATGGAACCAGAAGAGGAATACAAATGTGGAAAAAACAAACTCTTACAGAAGAATGCATCTACGTTGCCAACAACCAAAATATATATATACTAACTTGATCTCCTGATAACACAGAGATTTCTCTAAGGTGCCCAAGGAGCTGGTGGCGGAGGTGCGTCCGGGAACAAGGGAGGCAAGGCAGAGAACAGACGGTTCTTGTCAAGCATGTGTTTCTCTCCTGATAAGGCAACTAGAGCAGCGACGAGTCCCGCATTTCCCGTCAGTGTCGGCTCTGTATAGTTTGCGGTACGAACATCATGAAACACATCATGTCCGTCCGGTCCAGCGACCATTGCTCCTTCAATCACATTTGGGTTTTCCTTTGAGCTTTCTCTCCATTTCCACCCTCCCTTGCAGCTCTCTTTCCGGTTCTTTGGTATCGAAGCGCCTCTGTGGTGTACATGTTTTGGGTAACGCTCCCCATATCCAACGACATAGCTAATGTTTTGCTCTGTTTTTTGGTTAGGTGAAGAGAGAGGCTTACTTGCGATCTCGAGAAGTCCCTTAGTACGTTAGTAAAGTAGACATTAGGCCCACATGACCATCCACGAGTATCAGAAGCCTCTAGGTAATCACCGTATAAAGCGGCTAGGAAAGCCGCGTTTGCAGCATATTGGAGAGGCTGGGGATCTCCATTGTTTAACTGGATCAAACCTCCTATAGATATGATAACAAATTAAAGAAACAGGTTATACATACTCTTGAGAGAAAAAAAATATTAGAATATAAAAGGGCAACTACTATTCTATTTACCTTTAGTTCTATTGAACTTGTTGAAAGACGGTAAGTAAGAGCACATAACGATGCTGATCTGGTTATGAAATTTTCTCAAAACCTCTTCAGCTGGATATCCAGGGCTCAAAAACAATCTCATCCGGGTCAACAGCAGCTAACAGTTGATTATAAAAAAACACATCAGTTTGGGAAAACATAATATAGCTAAATTAATTAAGAAAGTGTTAAAGAGTGCAAACTTACCTGCGCCCCTGCTAGTTTTGTGTTCCAACTGAAGAATCAGAAGGATCGGCCAACGCAAGAGTCGTTACCCGGTCGAGGTAAGTTGCATCTCCAGTGGCGTAGTAGAGCCAAACCCCACCCCATAAAAGCTCATCCCAGGACGATCTTGAGCTTCTACCACTGCCTTTGATACAAGACTCTGCAAACCTATAGAGAATCTTGGCGCCGTGAATAAGCTTCTGAGAATACGCATCGTTTTCAGTGAAAACGATGGACGCTGATGCAAGTGCAGCCGCCATTTCTGCAGCAAGATTGGGGCATTCACTGATGCATACATGTAAGTGCCTTTCGTAATCTATGTCCTCAGGGCGCATCCAGCAGTAACGTTCAGTTCCTTCAGATCCGACCTGTTTAAAAGGAAAACAAACTTGTAGCAGACTGAAACACGTAAACATGCAAAGTCGTAAGGATCTTTGTTTTGTAACCTGTGACACCATATCATGGATTGAATCGGCAGCACTAGAGTCGAAAGTCTTGAGAAAGTAATCAGTTCCCCATTTGATGATTCCTTCGACGTGGCTAAGTTCGCCGAGTTGTTGCTACTTGGCATGATATTCTATGACACTCCAGCTCAACATGGTCATCGCAAAAGACATCTTGAAATTAGACTTTATCGCGTCGCCACCATCATAATAACCTCCAGACAGGTTTGGGTGGCTGCTCCCTGGATACTTCCCATCTTGAAGACAGGAATCGCCTCTCCAGGTGATGTTGTTTTCGTCTGGCAAGCGCCCAGCTGATACAACAAAAAGCAAAGCAGAGTAGATTAGATGATAGTTTGAGACTACGTTTTATCATTTATGTTAATGAATGATACTACATATATGTTTGAGTATCTCTTGAGATTTGATGAAATACATCGTTTTGTTGTTTTCTTCCTTTACACGTATAGTGAACTGAATATATACAACTCGATGTTTCCTATTCTCAATAGGATCAAATCTCAAGAGATACACTTAACATATGTCTTATTGAATCTAATAAGACTAATAATTAATAAATAAGCTAGATTGTTTGTTTTGACTTACATCTCTGGCTATTGAAGAACTTCAGTCCGGTGTGAAGCGCCATGTTATAAGCGTCAGGTGCTTGTTGTTGGTAGTGGTGGCGATGCGTGAGAGCTCTGATCGTCATGGAAAACGCCATAACCACCCCAATGCCAATGAAGGCTAGCGTCCAGGCACAAGTATGTTTTCTTACAGTTTTCTTCTTGGGCTTCGGAGAATGCTGCAATAGCCAGCTACTCTGCATCTCTTCCGACGGCTTTGGAAAAGCCGTCCAGTCCACCTCTTGCAGTTCCACCTCTCTTCTCATCTTTACTCCAGACCTAGCAGACACAGGGAAAGAAAGATATCAGACGATTGAACACTTAAAATTAGGATAATAGTTTTCTTGTGAGCTACAAACTAAACATAAAGAATTTTGCAAATGTGATGTGATGAATACTAAACATAAAGAGATAAGTGGTATGATCATGTCGAAATTATTGTTTACAAAAGACCCAAGCAGACAAGGTTAAGTTTGAAATAAACTACTATCCTTGTTGATGAAAATGCGACCAACATTCAATACCATGAAACAAGGAACAAGCTTTTTAGCACACAAGCTAAGAAAAAGCTTTTCAATGCACACACCCAAACAACATTAGATTTGATATTCACATTGTTATGCAGAAAGTGAAGTAGCAAAACCCCTTCCAAAGAGTAGTGAAAGTAAGACCTTCAAAGATATCAACTTAACTAAGTGATTCTGATGATTTTCAAATGCTAAAGATTTAAGCAGAAACGTTGCTTCTTCAACCATTAGCTTATTGTAAGAGCATATCGAAACAGAGGGAAAGCTTCTTTCTTTTAGTATTATCAAAATGACAATGAATGAACGTCATAGAATCAAAATGGACGTTGAACAAATAAAAAGAAAAAAAAAAAGAATCAAAATGGACACTCTGGTTTCTGCCATACTCTTTTGTTTCATAGAGTAAATTGACACGTGGCGATCAACAATCAGTTATGTCTACTTATATGTAAAATTTTCAGCGTGGAGTTGTGATATATTTGGTACCCAAACGTCGTGAGCACTTCAAAAAGTTCTTACCAAATTAAGGACAATGGACCCATGTAACAACCAAGCTAGCGACTAAACAATTAACTGATCAATAAGATTAAATTTTGTAAATCAAACACCACAAATCATATGAATATGCCTTGACATATAAGTAGAAGATTGCCCCACAACAAAGTCTAAACAATTATTGATCTAAAATGTTATATTTTGTGTCAAACACCAAAAGTCATAGTCATACACACACACACACACATATATATATATATATATATATATATATTGTTTTTGATGGCTTTCATATTATTATTTTTCAAAAAAAAGAATCTGATTATATTTTGCTCTTCTTTTTCCAAATTATTATTTTTAAAATTCAAAAATCAGAAAAATGAATTTCATGAGAATCAAAAAGTCCTTAGAATATCACGAAACCATGTGTACATAATTAGACAGTACTTTGTTGAGTAGTAATTAGACAAGAAGATTGGCAACTAAATGTGAAGAAGAATGGGAAAAAAATCCAAGAGGGCTGTATTGAATCTGAAATTTGAAGTAATTTGATTTTTAATGAGTTTGTAGATGATTGCACGAGAATTAGAGAATTTAGTATGATTTTTGTTAAAACACTCTAAAATCTCATCTAAAACAGTGAGATTTGCATTTTTATTTTTATAACTAAGGAACTCTCCTCAAATACTCTAGAAACAATTAAAATACTCTAAAATCTCCAACTTAAATTTTGTTCAATAACAGTGGATTTCAGAGTGTTTTACGAAATGACAAGTTTAATAACATTGGATTTTAAAGTGTTTTTTAAAATTCATGTTTCAATAACAGTGGATTTGTTTTTTTAATACAAATCACTTGAAATTCTTGGTTGAATACACCCCCAAAGTGTATATAAAAAACTGAAATTTTAATGAGCATCATAGTAGTTATAACACGATAAGCCATCTAAACACCTCAGAATATCACGAAACCATTCTTTCCATACCAGTAAAAAAGAAAGGAACATAAGTGCACAGAATCAACGATAACAAAGGTGTGAACTAACCTTTATGAATTCTTCGTTGAGATGGATCGTAAGGTAATGGCTATATACTGCTATAGCTAGTAACGAGAGAGTGTGGAGAAAACAAAAACCCCAAAATAATGAAATTTTAGTTGTAATGGATGTTGTGGTGCTAGTGAATTCTTTTCCAATACTAAAACATTATATTATTAAGTTTTTGGGAATAAACTTTTCTAAAAGTATATCTATTATCAATTTTACTTTTAAAGTTTGTTTAACTTTAAGATTGAAGTGTTTGTATCCGTAACAAAACTTTATATTTAACTTTTAAAAAAAAAATATATTTACATTATAATCTTTGATATTGATCAAAATTGGTTAAACCATTAAAAAATTACAAATAAAGTATACATTTAAAGGTCACTAAAACAGTATTAATAAATAAATTATAACATTTTAATAAATAATAATTAAACAAATTATGATTGAGAGTTTAAGTGTTCACAATTGAGAGAACAAAACTAATGAATTTGAATATTGATGTGGTGCATTGCGGGAGATTCTTGCTTTCAGATGCTTACTTGTTTTGCATTTCCTTTTTAATCTTTTAACTTTAAATAATTAGATGATGTTTTTCTATTTACGGAGTCTCTCCATTATGGTTTATTCTCCAATCTCCACTATGTGTTTGCAAGGTAAGTACATAATGAACTTGCCTTTTTGAATTCTTCATCAGTTATAGTCTCTTATAGATCATCGTATTTTTCCCTAGTTCACCAAAGTCATGTAAATCATAGTATTTGCAAAGAGTTTAACAACAAATCATATAGTAAGTTTTTCTAATTCACCAAAGTCATAATGTCATGTAAATTTATTCATTTTCAAATATTTCCAGATCCTAAATTGAATACACCTCTTCTAAAATGGAACTGAGGGATTAGTAATTTTTTTTTTGAACAAATTGCAGTCTAAGTATTGTTATGGAAAACTCACCGTTTTTTTTTTTTTTGAACTGTGGAAAACTCACTATATTAAAAACTATTTTAAGTGTTTGGATCGATATATGTATAGCTTTAAAGAATTGGTTATATATTTTTGTGAATAATTATTTATGTGATTTTTGCTTCTATAGGTAGTTACACTATTGAGAGATTTAGACGTTGCGGTTGACTAAATTGAATAATTACATAGCTGTGATAATGTTTTATTTTTATCTAAGTGGTGCAGTTGTTTTTTTTTGCTTGATTTCTTTTACGTCATCCAGACATCCACTATGATGTATGTTCTTATGCGTTATTTGTAGGACTGTTCTAGATTTTGTAACCATCTAATCTATTAATTTAGGGTTCTATTTTCTATCTACTATGCAAAAGTTGTCATTTCAATTTGGAGTCTTTCATAACTTTATCTTTTTTATAGATGTTAGCCCACCCTTAATAAATACTTAATCTTAACCAAAAAATTAATGTAAACAGACGTTGATATAAACCAAACTTCATTTATCATATACAAATAATGAATATATTCATATCACTTACTTTTAAACACACGTTTCATCTAATGTACACATTGCTCGGCAAGAGTCTTCAACTTGACCTTTCGTATGAACAAGCTGGACCTAGCCTGAGTCAGTGCTTCTATTCAGTTGAATGCATGTATTGCCACACACCATACTCAATAAGATAGGCACCTATCAAACACCATAATCAAATTCCATATCCTACAATCATACTACCATTAAAAAAAAATTATTCATACGTTTGGTTTAATCAAAAACTCTTAATTTTTATTTAATATATTTCAAATTCCAAAATAGCTGTATATCTAATAAACTTTAGACTAAAATCTCCAAGTTTGAATATTCTCTAACCAATTTCAAAACGATATCAAATCTAGAAACTAAATAGATCTTTTGAATAACTATATGCCTAAATAATATTTATTTAAATAGTTTCTAAGGAAAAAATCGTAGCCATCTATTGCTCTACAACAAAAAAGGATATGCCATACCAGATTTTACATACCTCAATATTACTTTCTCAAAAATTAGGGATGGGAAAAATATCCGAATCCAAAAAATAGAACCAAATCCGATCCGAAAAAGTATTACAGAATCCGAATCGAATAGCTTAAATATCCAAAAAAGTTTAAAATTTTGGCATCTAGAGAACCATAACCAAACCCGAACCAAAATATTTTGGGTATCCGAGTGCATCCAAAATAGATTTATATACCTAAATATATTAATTATTTTTAGATTTAATATATACAAAATATCTAAAATATATAAGATATCTTTAAATTATCCAAAATACTTGAAAATATATAAAAATAATCAAAATTAAATGTCTAAAATAGCTAAACAATACTCAAAAATCTTGAAATATATATTGATTCTCTACCCAAAATTCAAGCTAAATCGATTTATTTGTTAAGTTTAGGTATTTTGGCATACATAATTCAAATTTATATGTAATATATTACTTTGTTTTAGATTTTGGGAAAATTTAAAGTATATAATTAATTTAAAGTTTTTTAAAATAATTTAAACGGGTTATCCGAACCCGAACCGAACCCTAAAGATCCTAATTGAACCCAAACAAAAATCTATAAATACACGAATGGGGCTAAAAACTTTAACCTCAAACAAAATACTAATATACCCAAACTGAACCCGAGTGAGTACCAGAATGTCCACCCCTATCAAAAACTATATATCAATAATAAAGAATAATACAGTTTTTTTGTGTATATCTAATAAATTTAGGGAAAATTTGGAAAAATACACTTACATAAGATTTTAATTTGAAAACTACACCATTATTTAAGTTTTTTGGAAAATGCACTTATCCATATTTGAATTTACTAAATTATCCAATCTGAATATTTAATATCATTATCATTTTTTATCATCAGAATTTATTTAATATTTAAATAAACAGTTTCAACAAGAATATAAGATTGTTTAAAAAAAATCTTTATCATATATACACACCATCTTAATTTTTTTTTATTTTATGAAAAAAATAAGCTAGAGGTGTCTCGTCTCCTTCAGAAAAAATAAGCTAGAGTTTTGACGTTTTCTTCCAATTCTATCATACACAGATGAAAGTAATCTCAAACAACAACATTTTTTTTCTTTGATTTCAAACTGTTGTTATGTATCTGTTCTTCATATGCCTTTCCTTTTCCATCATTTATTTTCGATCATGTACTTTATGTCTATCTAACAATTTAAATGAGACATTCGTAAACTATAAGAATCAAACGATTGCTTTCATTTTCCTAAAAGCGTCAACATAAACTAAACAGTTACGTCGTTGTTGTTGCATGGCCTCTTCATAACAATAATGTGGCCGTCTCGTGGATTAATAATTCTCAACACAGTGGTGGGTCTTGGATCGTGCATGACTTCATAGGAGCTGCTCGAGTGCATAGTCGTAGAGCCTTCTCGAGTACGTCGTTGTTGAATGGTAACAGAGCTTCAAGCCAATTGTTGGGCAGCTGATGATCTTTTCAATTTACATTGAAACAGAGTTTTTGTCCGAAAAAACATTGGAACAGAGTTGTAATGGGAATGTTCTCAGCCCAAGTTCAGAAGCTCTCCAAAATCTTCTTGACTACCCGGACTTGCACAATGAGATCTTCAAGACAGTTAGCTCTTTTGACCGGTTCAAGAGTGCTGCACAGTTATGTGATATATTTCTTTTTTTTTTCTTTCCCTTCTATTGTTTCAGTTTCCATGTCGTTGGACTGAACCAGACTTGTTTTGATTTCAAATCAATGAGAAAAAAAGTAGTCACTCAAAACGGAAAGAAAATAGCTTGTCACAAGAATGAATATGTTTGGAGACGATGATGTGATTTTTTGTATAAAGAATGAGTAGTCGGGCAACTTCTTTCTATCCAAAAAACTATTCATAGAAACTTCATGATAAAATCAAAACAAATCATAATTTGTTTTTTTCATAATATCCTTGTTATTCTAAAAAAATACAATAATATATCTATCTCAGGACAGATTTATCTTAAACATAAACAATAATACTATTATTACTAATTTCGAATTTATATTTTAATTGCTGAAATTTCTAATTTGGATAAAAATGTCTTTTCATATTTAGTAAAGCGTATTTTTCCAAAAATAAAAAAGAAGGTGTATTTATCAAAATTGAAACTAATTATAGAGTATTTTTCAAATTATTAAGACCAAAAAAATATTGGTTAATCTATATATTTTGTAAATAAAATTTTTTCAATATATTGATGCTTATAGTTATATGTTAACAAAAGTTTTCAATATATTTATCTTTATAGTTATATGTTATAACAACAACTTATATTTTTTTTTGAAAATTTGCTATATTTATACATGTGAAGAAAAATCATTATATCCAAGAAATATAAAACAAAATATAAACCAAAAATTTGAAACATGTTTAATTGATTAGACTATCATAATAAAACCGGAAAAGTTCTCCCCATAAAATAAGTTCAAGTACCAAAATATACACAAATTTTAAATATCAGTATATCTCATAAATAAATTAATAAAAAGACATAAAAGTGAAATTTAACCGCGCATAGCGTGGATCGCATTCTAGTTTACTTTAATTTCAAAGTGTAAGAGGCGGTATTTTGATACTTTTTTTTTTCTTTTAGGAGTGTCTGGATGATTTAGTGATGGTATTGTCTATGGTATTTTCAATTGTTTCATTTGTTAGATCTTTTTTTTTAAGAGAAATGTTTTGATTATGTATTAATCATTGGTTGTATGTTTTTTTCATCATTTTTAATTTTAAGTTTGGTAACCACAAAACAAAAAAAAAAGATTTGTTAGAAATCATTTTTGTTTTCGGTTTCTCTGGGTGATGAAATGTTAAAAAAAGAAAACGTAATTGCATTTCTTTTCTTTACTTGTTCTTATGATTTTTTCTATTTATTCTTAAAAGTTTATACATATTTGGATTAATTTATGTATTTTTATTAAATTATTATTTGTTGACTAAATTTTGCACCAAACTCAAGCTGTATTATGTATTCTCACTAAATTATTTGTCGTTTCAGTTGTTATATTATCTTATTTTAATCAAACTGATTTTAGTAAAGTATTTATTTTAATTATTTATTAATCCTTGGTTGTGGTTTTCATCATTTTGTTTTTGTTAATTTCTTTAAACTTGAGTTTAGTGTCCAAAAAAGCAAGTCGGATGATATTAACTTTTTTTTTTTTGCTTAGAATTGATGAAATGTCAAAAAAATACTGTAGATGATTTTTTTTCCTTTTTTGTTTGTAAAATGGTTTAAAATAAAATTAGGGGTCAAGGTGGCATCGAACTCGGGATATAAGAGTGTCAGATGGGAGGTGTTTCACCAATTGAACTATGGTGATTCAGTTTTCTTTTTCCTTTTTGTCTGTATAGATTTCTCCATTTATTCTTGAAATCTGGTATTTTAAAATTATATTATTTAATTTTTCCTAAATTATTATTTGTTGACTAAATTTTTCACTGAGCTCAAATTATATTATGTATTTTCACTAGATTTCTATTGCTCTATTTTTATATCAAGCTTCAAACTTTTTTAATCCTTATTTGATAATGTATTAATCATTAGTTTTGATTTTTGTATCATTTTCGGATCTAACTTTAATTTTGGTGGTAGAGAAAAATAAAATATTAAGATTAATATTTTTATTTTATTTTCATTAGTCTCAGTTTGACGAAACGAAAAATAGATTTCTCTTCTCTTTTGTGTTCATGAATTTTTTCTATTTGTTTTTTTCTAAAAATTAGGTATTTTTAAATTAAATTACATATTTTCATTATATTCTTATTTATTTACAAAAACTGATGTTAAATTATAGGTTGTACTGAAAATAGAATCTATCTCTATAATATTATTTGAGAAGTCAGTTTCTTACGTGTCGCGCTCACGTTAATTCTCACGGCGGTTAATTACCAAGATATCCTTAATGAATTAAAATTTACATTTGAATACTATTTTTTTATTTACTTTCCTTTTTTATTTCTCTAAATAACATATATAATAAAAGGAAAATTTTGTAGAGTATAAAAACAAATTTAAAAACAAAACATATGTATATATAATATGATTTCATTAAAAACGAAAGTTCACAAAATAGTTATATTCCATTTAAAAAATATTTTTAATAACATAAAATATACTTCTAGGTAGTAAAATAATTTCTTATATCTAGATTTTCTTAGAAGAAAAGAGATATTTTTATATAATGTGATTTCATAAAAAAAAAATTCACACAAATAATCTTGATATTAGAAAAATAAATATTATTTATTTTAAACAATAAAAAAATATTTTCAAAGTAATAGAAATATTTTTTATATATCTATTTATTTTCTTAGATGATTACATAAAATAATAACATAAACTAATATATGTTTAATATAGTTTACAAATATTACTGAAATATTTTATTTATTTTTATATATATATAGTTGACTAATATCTTTAAATTATAGCAAAAATATATAAATTATATTTTACTTATATAATATAATTTCTCAAAAACAGTCACACATTTTTAGTGCTTATTTTTAAGAGGTATAAAAAACTAAAAATAAATTCTAAGAACAAATAACTACAAAATATTTCAAAATAGCATAACACTATATACTTTAACGAGGTATATGTATTATATTTTATCATTATTAAATTTTTTTTTAATATTTATTTCATTCGAAGCATAATATATCTTAAGTCATAATCTTCCTAAAATATATTTACATATCTAAAACAACAAACAACTTAAATGAAAATAATAAAATTAATCAAAATTTTAATATATTTAGAATAAATTTTATAGTTAAATTCAAAGAATCCAATATATCTAAAAATAGCTAAATTGACTGTAAAAATAACAAAGCCGACCATATATAACATATCTAATATTATATGTCTAATTAAAGTAGTATAATATTATTAATAAAAAATATAAATACAAATTATAAATTAATTTAAATTAAAAGTAAATATCAATCAATGATTATTGTATACTCACTTTATAAATATTTATAGAAAAATCAACTAGTATTGATTAATAGAATTTATGGGTTATTAAAAAAAAAATTTAGTAAATTTAGTTTAAATAATAAAAAGACAACAAATTTAAGTATATTTAAACGCCAATCTTCACGTGCCCTATTATGTTTTTTTTTGTAGAGGCCAGTCTAAACGCCGATGAAAAGTTAACATTTTTCACACGTGGCAAATCCAAAGCCTGAAACTTTGGGTTGTGTTTAGGACAGGAGAGGATCTGAGGTAAGCCCACGTTTGTGGAAGTGGGTTCGGACGATAAGCTGAATCTAGACTGAACAAATAATTAACAACCAAGCTAGCGACTAAACAATAACTGATCAATAAGATTAAATTTTGTAAATCAAACACCACAAATCAGATGAATATGCCTTGACATATAAGTAGAAGATGCCCCACGTCGTAGTCTAAACAATTATTGATAAAAAAATGTTATATTTTGTGTCAAACACCAAAATTCATATACATATAACGTATAAATGTTGTTTATGATGGCTTTCATATTATTATTATTGTTGTTGTTTTTAAAATATACATTGCAAAATAATAAAAAAGAATAACAAAAATAGAAAAACAGAACTCAAAAACTCTAATGGACTTACGTACACAAGCCCAAAACAGAGAGAATAGAAAATATGACCCCAAGGCCGAAAACTTAGCTGCATGAGCCGTACCACTGGTCTTGTGAACTCCTTGTTAATTTTTAGATGTGCTGCAAGATATGACTTGTGACTAGCCTATGCAATTACCGATTGGAAAATGAGTTTGATCAACATAGGTTTTTGGAATTCCGTATCTTTAGATTTGGGTTTGCATGATCCTTTAGTTCAAATGAAAAGAAAATTTAGAACTTCATAGATTTTGAAAATTTACCTGATTACATGGAGTTACACAAAGAAGATAGTGTACTATAATTTTTTTTGATGAAATTTCAAATTTATTGATCTATCAAAAAGAATGTTATTTACATATCAACCCTCTACTACGTAAATAAATTTCTTATCTGAAAAATAGAAATCTAAATCTAAATCGAAATTTGAAACCATCTTTCCAGTAACCCACCCATCTTATGATCTGATCTATACTTGAGAGAACAAATCCTATTCCTCATGGCTTTGTCAATGACTCTGGTCAGTTGCTCCGTTGAAGTTCTGCTTCGTTGATGCCTCCTTCCGTTTCTCTCCCTCCATATATGGTAAACTAATGTCTGAAACAAAAGTCTTGCCAAGCAAGGATCTATTCCCTTGCCCACCCATTCTCTGCAAGCGCTGCACTGTCCACTGCCAATCCAGATTAATGTTGTTGTCTACAAGTCTCTGAGCGAGGTTCTCCCATACAGTGTATGAGTAGGAACAAGCAAAGAAAAGGTGATCTCTTGTCTCATATCTTTCTCCACATAGTTCACATCCTTGAGTTATTCCCCATTGCCTCATTCTATCTCCCGTAGAAAGCCTGTTATTAATAGCCAGCCAAAGGATAGTGTACTATAATTGAAAGTGAATTAAAAGATTAGTTGTCTCTTTTTCTTCAGAGTGAAAACAAAATTGTTCAGTGTGAATCACATGTTATGAATCTTATTATATTTTACTCTTCTTTTTCCAAATTATTATTTTTAAAATTTAAACAATCAAAAAAATGAATTTCATGAAAAGAAAATGAGAGATAAAAAAGCATTGGAGCAAAATCCGCTACATGTTAATTGAAAAACATTACAACTTTTTTTGTAACCACCTGTCATCACTAAGATGATTCTTATAACGATTAAAAAAAATAAGTTGGTCCATCTAATTATATAATAAGTTTTTATTAAACAAACCATAAATTCACTATTAATGTTCTTTATTATTTTTAAAATAAAAGTTACAAAATTTCCTAATGTGGTTAAAGTATATATAACAATTAATGATTTTGAATATTAAAGATTTGATAAAATTATTGTATCTTCTATCATATTTGTTTAATTTTAGACTATTAAAATAAATTAAATAGCTACATTAACCATTTAATAAAAATTTAAATTTTATGTATATGCTATATTTTGAATTTTCAAAAACGAGTATAAATTACTACAACTGTTAAAAGTTTCACATTCAAATTTTGTGATTCATGGTTTAAAATTTTGTTATGCCAAAAATACAAATGATTACAAAAATACATAAAACTGTAATTTAATTAATTTTAAGATTAAACTATATACCATAGACCATATAAAATACATAAATATTTAAATTTCAAAATTTACTTTGAACCATTTTTTTGATAAAAGCTTTGAACAAACAATGACAACTTAATTTTTTTAAAAATTATAAATTACTAAAACAATTGATCCCGCAATGAAAATTTTGTTATTAGTAGTTCAAAAATTTGTGATATAAAATATACAAATGATCAAAAACCATATGAGTAGAAAGTATCATTTAATAGTCATTAACATTAAAAATATATTATATATGTTAATATCCTTTAAATTTAATTATATATTTTAGCAAATAAAAAAAATTGTGTGGATTAATAAAATTTATTTATATGTTTGCACCAATTTAATTATATATGTAATAGCTACAGAATTTTCAATTGTTCAATATATATTTATTATTTCATAATATGTAAAATATAGAATATATAAAATAATTTTTATATATAATGTTCATTCTGCGCAAGGCGTGGCTCTTAATCTTGTAAGGATAGTAAAACTCATCAAACACAATAAAAAGAAAATAACTAATATAATTGATTTAGAGAAAATAATTTTAAACGAACTCGGTGAGAATCAAATAAACAACTATAAAATTAAAAACATAATTAAGACTCATTACTTTTCATTACTTTCAGATGGATTTTAAATTTTTATTTTAAAATAGTGATATTAAAGGAATTTGGTCGAAATTCCAGTTAGCTAAAATATAATAATACTAGAGTTGGAGCCATGCATCCGCACGGATGTTTGATTTAATTTATATTGATTAGTAATTGTTTTATATAATTCGTACTGGATTATAAGTAATTTTTTAATATGACATTTTGAACACAACAATTTTATAGCATAAATGTATTAAATTTTTTTTCAAACCATAAATTGTATTATTCATTTTTATAATATATATTTTATTGAATTTGGATTGGATTATTTTTCATATGAAAACATGCGTAAAATAAAAAATTTGAAATATTATTTTATATTTAATTCATATATTATATAAATTAATATTTACATGTGTCTTCTACATTTTTAGATATGAGTAATAAATAATCAAAATATCTTTGAATAGATTTAAAATATTTTCTTCTAAATTTACTAAATGGAAATTTTAAAGAAAAATTATTTGTTAAAGTTAATTGCCTCTTCTTCGTAGCTGATGTTTTGATTCCATGAGTGAAACTATTTCACTTACATTCACCATCCACTTTTAAATGGTTTTACATTTTTTAAAAGAGTCAATTTTTTTGCTCAAAAATTTATGTGTTCGGTGAATATTCTTAGATTAAGATGATGGATAGTATATATATACGTGTGTGTGTATATGTGTTTCCCGAGTATGTAGCTGCATCTCAACTGAATATTTGGAATAGGGAGATTTAGTAGTTTACCAAAAAGGATATTCGAATTAAAAGATTATTGGTCCGATTGGTAATGACTGTAACTTTAAAATTTTTGTTGTAAAAAAAATTTGTAGACTTTTTGCTGTGGCTTTAGATTTTATTGCTGTAAAATTTTATGGAAATCACTAAAAAAATGCTTTGGATATTTGGTTCTGCAGAACACTTGTACAGCTGTAGGTTATTTCAAGAGCTATGGTTTAAAAAAAAAAATTAAAGCTTGATTGCTCTGAATTTGGTACTGTAGAAATAAATAGAGCTGTAGACAGCACCTAAAGCAACTACCAGTCACCCCCTATATATATATTTCGTTTATGAGGCAGTTTCAAAAAAAAAAAAAATTTATTCAGATTTTTCATTTCCATTATCGATATCCAATAATTAATATATATATATACATCATATATTGTTTGTAAAGAATACATAATTTAATTGAAAAATTGTTATCTTTCTTCATTTATATGGCAGCATTAGAAAATTAATATTTAGAATATTCGTTTCTTATACTCGATTTTCTTATCATTAAATGTATAATAGATGATAATTTGAGCTCCGCACGGAGTGAGTTTTTAAAATATTTTGTATTTAAATACTATAAACAATACATATTTTTGTTTTCAATAAACCTTTTTTCATTGATTAGGAATAGGCATTCATGTATCATTTGGTTCGGTTTGGATCTTTGCGGGTTCGGTTCGGATCTTTGCAGGTTCGGTTTGGGTTTGAGTTTAGATAACCCATTCATTTTTTTAAAACAAATTAAAGTTCATATATACTTTAAATTTCTCAAAATCTAAATAAAAATACTATATAACATATAAATTTGAATAATATATGCCAAAATACTTGTTGATCAAAAAAAAAAGTTGATCAAAAAAATATGTCAAAATACTTAAACTTAACATAAAAATTGGTTTACCTTAAATATTTGGATAGGAAATCAATAGATATCTTAAGTCTTTTTGGTATTTTGAGTATTGTTTAGCTATTTTAAACATATACTTTTAACTATTTTTATATATTTCCAAGTATTTTAGACAACTTAAGAACATCTTATATATTTTGTATATTTTTTAGATATTAAATTTATAAATAATTAATATATTTAAGTATATAAATCTGGTTCGAATATATTCGGATATCCGAAATATTTGGGTTCATATCAGATTCGGTTCCGGTTCTCTAGATACCAAAATTTTGAACATGTTTGGATATCTAACCGATTTTGATCAAAGTTCGGTACTACTTTTGTGGATTGGATTTGATTCATTTTTTGGATTCAGATTTTTTTTCCAACCATATATTTTTTATTGTAACAAAATTTTAAACGAAATTGACGATGGTTCATACTGAGTTTGAGTATGCAAATTTTTTTAAATTAAAACACATTCTACTATGTACGTGGTCCATTTAATTAACTTTACAATTTCGGATTGGTAAAATATAATTTAAGATTGGTAAAATATAAGCTAGCAAGTTATAATTGTTTTAGGAAATGCAAAGTGAGGAAAGTTAGATTTCGTAAAGCATTAATGATAAATTATTTTTATTTAATTATTGTAGAAGAATACATAAAGCTATATATATTAATTACTTTTGTGGCGGTACTTGTAAATAATTTGTAAGTCTTAAGGTTAATTAAAAAAAAAGTTTTAGGATTAGTTTTTATTTGTACTTATGTTTTAATAGATTAGATAGATGGTTCTTATAGTTTTAACTTTTAAGTGAGTGAAAATATTGACAAAAAAAAAAGGAATTTACAAAGAATTTTGATAATAAAATATAGTATTTTTCCCTAATTCACCAAAGTCATAAAGTCATGTAAGTTCATTAATATTTAAATCTTTTTAGATCCTAAATTGAATAAACCTCTTATAAAATATAAACCCAGAGAATAATAATTACAGTCAAAGTCTTATTATGAAACAGTCAAAGTCTTATTATGAAATAGCCAAAAACAATTTATTATACGGGGCAAATCTCCAAAATAGCACTTTTCCAAAATTTGAAATCTTATCCCAAAACTCCACTCCCCAACTCTAAATCATAAAACCTAAACTCTAAACCATAAACCCTAAACCCTAAACCCTAAATCCTAAACCCCACCCTTAACTCTAAACCCTAAACCCCACCCTTAAACTATAAATCCTAAACCCTAAACCCTAAATCATAAATTCTAAACCCCATCCCTTAACTCTAAACCTTAATGTCTAAATTAATTTACCTGGGGTATAAGTGTATATTTATCTCTTTTGATAAAACATTAAGTGCTATTTTGATCATTTTTATTCTTAGAGACTATATTTGCGACAAAAACTTTTTTAGTGATATCCTAGTTATTTTCTCTATTATATGATAAATAATAATTTCGTTGACCAAATTTGTGTTCAAAGTTTTTCATATGGAAAAATTAGATAATATGCTTTATAAAAGATACGGACGATTTTTTTTTTGGTAACAAAAGATACGGAAGTTTGTATATATATAGCACTTACATGATGACCATACAATGACCAGTTCATAAAAAGCAGCAACATTAAATATAGAAGCCAAGAAGTTTTATAGTCAGTTCATACTCATCGTAAGCATTTCCCCAAAACTTGCATCTCTTTTACCAAGAATTTATTCTAATCTCGAAATTGAATATGTTTCTTTTCTGTACGTTTTATTTTCTTTGCAAGAAGACATCAAGATAACAAGTTGGTGCAACCTATAAAAACATAACTAATGGCAACCAAGAAATTTGCATCTCTTCTGCTACCTTTGTTGATGGCCATGCTTACTCTCACATTTATCTCTACGGTTTCAGGTATTATCTTTTAAACCCTTTAACAAAATGAAATCTTTATCTTAAAATCCAAAAAATATATTTTAAATAAGAATTGCATGTTATATTTTTATGTTATTGCAAGTTATTAGTAAATTGTATTGTTTTTTTTATTTTAAAATATTATTAACTTTTTTATCAAAAATATATGTTATTAACTTTTTATGAGCTAAACAGGTGAGAAAGACTGTGAACCACATGATTATGGCAGTTGTCCTAAGGACAAGGATTGTACTGCCCATTGTGAATCTCTCGGATTCAAATTGGGGGGAGTGTGTGTTCCAAGGGAAAGGAAAAATCCTTTCTGTTGCTGCAGGACAAATTTGACAAGTCGTCACGTGTCCCCTAATTAATCTTAACTTTAATTCAATATGAAATTATGTACTCTCTCTCAATTATATGAATAAAAAATAAAATTCAAACATGATTTTTAAAAGAAGACCCTAAACATGTGCTTTATATAAAATAGGGCCCTAATTTCTTTTGTAAAAATAAAAGACAAAAGGGGACCGAGTGCAAACGCACTCTGAGCACATGCTCAGGGCCGGCACTAAGCACCCATAACTACTAGCATAATGTTCTTACAGATCAAATCCAGGTGAAACCAAACCAATGTCATTGCATATAACGGAAGTTCTAAACCAGTGCTCTATTTAACATGTAATGAAGTAGTTCTTAAAATTAATAGCTCTATTTCTATATCTTCTACATTTCTTTTGAAATTATAAGCTATAGATTAAACAGTAAATTATTTGCTAAGCAGTAACCACTAATCTCAATACAATTTTGTTATTCCTTAAACAGAATATTAGGAAACACATAGCTATCTTTTCTCTGTATATGCATATTAATTAATTTATTACAACTAATTGAAAATACCAATTTATAAATATACAAAATCATTATTCCATTTTAGTGAAAGCTTAGCTAAAGAATTTGAATACTAAAAATTCATAAGTCGACATACGAAAGTGACAATCAATGAATGTCAAAGAGATTATGAATATTATTATATTTGCTCATTTTCTTCTTCATTTTTCCAATTTTTTTTCATGAAAAGAAAATGAGATAAAATTATTGGAACAAAATCAGGATTGTAAAACTCATTAAGCACAATCAAACAGAAAATGTCAACATTTTTTCACTCACTAAAAACTATAAGATGCATATTATTATATATTTAGCTAGCTAGGAATTTATACCGAATCCCTTAATATCACTAGTTGTTTTTAAAAATTATTTAAAATACTTCTAAAAGTAATGAGTCTTAGTTATTTTTTTTAATTTTATAGTTATTCATTTGATTTTCATTGAGCGGGTGTACAATTATTATCCTTGAATCAATTATAAGAGAAAAGAATTTTCAAAGAATTTTAATAATAAAAATATAGTAGTTTTCCCTAATTCACCAAATTCATTAACATTCAAATCTTTTCAGATCCTAAATTGAATACACCTCTTATAAAATAGAAACTGAGGAAATAATAACTACAGTCAAAGTCTTGTTATGAAACAGCCAAAATAGGTAAACTATTTATTACTTTCTCTGTTTCATTATAAGTTTCGTTTTAGGTTTCGGCACACGGATTAAGAAAACAATTAATTTTGTACATTTCCTATAAAAAAAACACTATTACCTATACAGCTAACCATATTTCAACCAATAGAAAGATAAAATTTTGCATAAAATTAATAAATTTTGTATTGAAAATTGAAAAAGACATTTATTTTGTAACGACACTTAATATGAAATGGAGGGAATATATGGTAAATAATAATTTCGTTGAACAAATTTACGTTCAAAGTTTTTCATATGGAAAAATCAGACAATATTCTTTATAAGAGATACGGAAGTTTGTATATATATATATCACTTACATGACCATACAATGATCAGTTCATAAACATAAATATAAAAGCCAAGAATTTTTATAGCCAGTTCATACTCATCGTAAGCATTTCCCCAAAAACTTGCATCTCTTTTACACAGGAATTTATTCTAATGTCGAAATTGTATATATTTCTTTTCTGTACGTTTTATTTTCTTTGCAAGAAGACATCAAGATAACAAGTTGGTGCAACCTATAAAAACATAACTAATGGCAACCAAGAAATTTGCATCTCTTTTGCTACCTTTGTTGATGGTCATGCTTACTCTCACATTTATCTCTAGGGTTTCAGGTATTATCTTTTAAATTAACCCTTTTAACAAAAAAAATCTTTATCTTAAAATCCAAAAATAAATATTTTAAATAAGAATCAGTAGACGCAAGATGTTTTGTCTTTATTTGCGTTTTATATTGTATATTGTATTAGTTTTTTTATTTAAAGTATTATTAATTTGTTTGATCAAAAATATATATTATTAACTTTTATGAGCATTAGTGAGAAAATTATTCAGTTGTTCACTTAACAAAATATACATTCAAATCTATTGTTTGAAAATTACGTTTTATCGTCTACTATATCAGGAGAAAATTACACTCACACATATTTTTAAAGGCTTATTTGCCAAATAACCAAAAAAAAAAATAGAAATTAGATTCGTAGAGAGAAGCAAGAGAGAGATAGGAAGAGAAAGCAGGAGAGAGGAAAAGATTTTGGTTAGTTAGTAAATTTATGTTTTTTGTATGGTTAATAGGCCTAATTTCCCTATTTTTAATTTGTGCGGGCATGAAAATATACTGTGATATCGGTTGAGTTGGATTTTGATGGAAACGGACCTTCAATAGTGAACTTATTGATTTCCATGTATTGCAAGTGCAAGGAAGTTGATACTTACATATACCATGCATCTTCAATGTGGGAAAAAGTGGGACAAGTGAGAGTTTCAATGCTGAGACAGGGTGTGCGCAAATCTTCTAGTTGCAGTATGGTAGAGATAAAGAACGAGTCGCATAACTTTTTTTTCAGAGCACCCTGTGCAATTTGTTAAACTATTCAAAATATGGAAAAATTAATAGTGTTTAGTTTTAAAAGGAAAAAAATTTATATTACACTAAGTGAAATTGTGTTGTATAAATTCTGTAATTGTATATTTTAGGTGAAATATTAAATTTCTGTTTTTTTATATTTTTAAAAAACAGTGGCATATTAAAAGAAAATATGATAAAAATTGAAATATAATCCATAAGTAATATAAAATAAGAAGTACAATTCTCGATAAAAAAAGTTCCTATCGAAACCTGCAAAAAATTATATAATTTTGTTAGCAATCGTACGATATCAAATAGCCTAATATATTTCTTAATTTTTTTGAGACGAAAACTATATTAAATTGACATACCGTTATCGAAATAGTCTTAAAACTGGTTTGTAGTCAACTACAACCCGTCTTTCGTAAGAGATTGTTCTATCTATTAATAGAAGAAAAAAAAAACAATTGTAAGAATTTAATAATTCAAAATTTCTATCGAATAAAAATAGACTAAAATTGCGTACCGTTCACTATGAAATATTCTGAAAAACTTGTTTGTAGACAACATTCGTTGTTTTTGTCTGCGGCTTCCCTTGTTTATCCGTTATTAGGATTTTTAATCCAGATTTCGACTTTACTCTCGAAAGTGCAACATATAATTGGCCATGAGAGAACACTAGTCTAGGTAGAAACAAACAGACATTTCCAGCGTTTGACCTTGACTTTTATTGATAGTCATCGCAAAAGCCAACGTAAATGGAAACTGTTTTCGACGCATTTTGAAGGGAAACTTTGTGTCAGGTGGTGTGACGAACATTCTCGGGATCCAAACTGACTCTCCGGAAATATCGTTGCCCGTTATAATTCTACCTTGTATCACATGGGGCAATAACTGAGTAACAATCAGCCGAGTACCATTGCATAAGCCATCCGTAACATCCATGTTACAAAGACACAAGATAGGAGCACCACCGTTGAGCTTTAAACAGTGTCTAGGCAGTCCATCGATTTTAACACTGTTCAAAAACTCTGTAGGATATACCACATTTTCTTTTATGTCAACATCAGATGGAATAATGTTGTCAGAGCTAAGGTAAACCTTCTTTTCACCTGAAAGCATTACATCTAAATCATTTTCTTTAAAGACATATAAATAGTTAGTAGAACATAAGACTTAATGATAAAAATTGTTACCTGGCAACTGAGAAAGCATGTAATCATTTATCTTATCCACTTCATCATTTGTGGGAGTCAGAATGGCTCGATATCTATACAAATCCTTATCTGTTGACGTCCGAAAAGATTATCCATAAACCTCTTTTGCAATAGTTTGAATAGGATCTTCTCCACTGTTTGTTATCAGCAAATCCGAAGGGATGTCAATCTCAACTTGGTCGTCGTTATGCAAATTTATTTTTCCATCTCCAATATCCAAAATCCATTTTGAGAAAGATTCAAGCTCTTTTGTTGCATCATCAGTAAGACCAGCAAGCAATCTCATGTTTTTTGTTAGCTTCAAAACTTTGCAGTGCTCCCAATGATATGACGAATTCAGAGCCGCCAAAACAGTCTCTGCTCTACCTCCTCCAGGTATAACCGGTAAAATCTGTCTGAAATCACCACCGAAAACAACAACTTTACCCCCAAAAGGCTTGTCTTCAGAAGATCTAATAATATCACGCATACTGCAATCCAAAGTCTCGAAACAGTGCCTGCTCATCATAGGCGCCTCATCCCATACAATTAGCTTTGCCGCTTTAACCAGTTCTGCATGATCTGATCCTGGCTCCATTTTCTTGCAAGTACTGAATTCATCTATGTCTATCGGAATACCAAATCTGAAATGTGCAGTTCTACCTCCTTCCAACAATAATGCAGCGATTCCACTAGATGCAGTATTTAAGACAATCATACCTCTAGATCGGATGGCTGATGAGAGTGCTTTGTATACGAAGGTTTTTCCTGTGCCTCCATAACCATAAAGAAAGAACACTCCACCGCTATCATTTAAAACTGCATCCGAAATCTGGTTGTATACTCTTCTTTGCTCATCTGTTATCATCGCCATGAGTGTTTCATTTTCCTTAAGCTGATCTTCCACAACATATTTAAGCTCATCATCTATAAGGCGATTGCCGTTGTAACATCCAAAATCTTCTGGCTTTGGCATGAGCTTCCATTTTTTGAGGCTGCGACCATTGCTGAGCAAATGATTTTCAATCTCAGTAAGAGAAATATTTTTGATCTGTTCTATGGTTAAGTTCATATCTGCAAGTTTGATAATTTTATTAAATACCTGAGTTAGATTCTATATAAAAATATTTATTAAAAAAATTCTTACCAAGTCGTCCTGTTTCTCTCCGCTTCTTGTAAAGGACATCTTCGGTAAGATACTCCCAAGTAGCCTCCCACACAACATGAGGCTGAGATAAGCAGCTGGATACCAACATTCTCGCAAAAAGCTTCCGAGTATACGTGCCAGAACTAAAAAAAGCTGG
This sequence comes from Brassica oleracea var. oleracea, assembly GCF_000695525.1. NCBI lineage: Eukaryota > Viridiplantae > Streptophyta > Magnoliopsida > Brassicales > Brassicaceae > Brassica > Brassica oleracea. The sequence continues at coordinate 51,253,296 of NC_027751.1, forward strand.
CATCTTTGATAGCTTCTACGTATTCCTTGTCATCATCCATCAACCCTAGCGCATAGCAAGCTTCTTCGAATGTAAGCTTTAGGTGTTGCAGAAAAAAAAGAGAACGAAAAAAGAGACTTCGTAGTGAACGTCGAAGAAAAAAGAGATCGAAGAAAGAGACATCGATGTTTTAATTATTAAAAAAAAACAATCGATCAATGAAATCATGATTGCCACGTGGCAAGAATTCACTAAAGTGACTTCTAATTTAATATATAAGGGGATTTAATTCAATATGAAATTATGTACTCTCTCTCAACTATATGAATAAAAATAAAATTCAGAGATGATATATTCTGCATTATTCTGGTCTGATGATGTATTCTGAATTTTATAAGTCGTTATGTGTCCACTAATTAATCTTAAATTTAATTCAATATGAAATTATGTACTCTCTCTCAACTATGAATAAAAAATAATATTCAAACATGATATATTCTGCATTATTCTGGTTTGATAATGTATTCTGAATTTTACAAGTCTGTCATGTGTTGTTCTTATTATATCCACTTATTATATCCACTTATTATATCCACTGATGAGTTAATGAAGACAGTGTTCGGAGTTAGAAATATTTTTTACTAGGATCATAATATATAAATTTGATATTAAAACTTGATAATATATGATAATATAACAAAAAAAAAATTCTAACGGGACATATGAAAACCTAAATATAAATTAGTGGGGTCAAATGCCAAAATTTGCCAAAATATTAAAGTAATTTGAGAAAAATATACACTACATTTTATTTTCAAAAATCTGAATGAAGATGTGAAGAAACGTTTTCCAGGGAAGAAGGAAAAAAACGAATTAAGAACTCTCTTTCTCGAGCTTCTTGAATCTCTTCACGGTGCTTTCTTTCACCTTCTTGAAGTTCTCTTTCAGCGTCTTCTTCCTCTTCAATACTATCACGATTATCAAACTCCTTTGTTGCTACCATGGCTTTCACAACAGGGTATCTTAACACAAGAGATTAAACCACCACCGACTTTTTACCTTCTTCATCGCCTATCAGAAATAACTGTTTGTCAGGACCAGACACCATTTGTATATCCACGGCCAAAAGCTTCATGTCATACTGAGAAAACAAACCAAAAGATCGATTAATGAGAGACTCACCACTCACAACCTAATGCCCAACTAAAACATTAACTAGTCTCTAACCAACTCACAGAAGCTCTAATCTGCAGCGCTACATTCAGTCTTAGGCTAGACATAATATACATCTAGCTAACACGAAAGCAACTAAACTTCTACAAAGCTTATCACTATCCTAAACACATGAAAAGGTTGCATAAAAAGGGAGAAGTGTGGAGTAGAGAAAGGTAAAACCTGGCCTTTCTTGTTCTTAACTTCGACACTAACAAGTCCCTTTCTCTCAGAACCTTGAACAGGGAACATGAGAAAGCAACGCTTGCTCCTAATTGTTGGCTTGAACTTCTTGAATGTTATGCCACCATATCACATAAGCTCGTAAATCTGATCCTGACAGATGAGCACCCATGACTACTAGCAGAACGTTCCGACAGATCAAATCCAGGTGAAACCAAACCAATGTCATTGCACATAACGGAAGTTCTAAACTAGTGCCTTCCCAAATTATTTTTAGACCTTGTTCAAAAAATATTAACAGCATATTTAACATGTAATGAAGTAATTCTAAAAAGTAATAGCTCTATTTGTATATGTTTTACATTTCTTCTGAAATTACTCCCTCCGTTCCGTAATGATAGATTTTTTAGAAAAAAAAAGTTTGTTTCAGAAAGATGTATTTTTTGTATTTTATATGAAAAAATTGTAAATTTCAAGAAAATTAATTGACTTTATTGAATTACTATTGGTTAAAATTTATTGAAAATTGAAAATTGAAAATTACAGAAAACGATACATTTATTATGGTAGTTTAATGTGTTTTCTTAATATGTGTGAAAATACTAAAAAGTAATCTTTGTGGAACGAAAGGAGTATAAGTTATAGATTTAACAGGAAAATATATTATGATTAAAATAGTTACAAAGATTTTATATTATAAGCTTTAAAGAAATACATGTTAATTTTTATACATTTATTATATAGTTTGCTAATGTTAACCCATCTTACCAACGTATTAGATTTTATTTTTGAATATAAATATTTTATACTTACGAAAATAAAATATATAAAATTTATAAATTTAATACAATTTTATTATATTTAGCTCAATATAATAATTTTCTTTTAATATGATTGATTGTGATTATATAATATACAAAATATTGTAGAATTTTTTATTTTTCATTTTATAAACGATTACTGAATTTATTAATGTATAATAATATTTCAAACTAATTTCCAAATTAGTGAAAATATTTAAATATAATTTTGAAAATGAAGATCTTGTAAAAATCTTTTCAAACAGATTTGTTAGAATTTTAAAATAAATATATCTTATATTTAAAATGAAAAGATATCAAAAGATATTATGATTAAAGTATTTTAAAGATTCTATGTATTATTAGTTTTAATAAAATACATTTAATAAGATTTCTAAGTGATGGTCCAAATTAAAAAAAATCACATATGAAAAAAGTCATGACTTCTATTTTAATATATAAGATTATTTGCTAAGCAGAATATTAATTAGGAAACACATCACTATCTTTTCTCTGCATATGCATATTAATTAATTTATTACAACTAATTGAAAATACCAATTTATATATATAACAAAATTATTATTCCGTTTTAGTGAAAGCTTAGCTGAAGAATTTGATTACTAAAAATTCATAAGTCGTTAAAGGCAAGTGACAATGAATGAACACGTCAAAGAGATTATGAATCTTATTATATTTTGCTCATTTTTTCTTCATTTTTCCAATTTTTAAATTTTTTTAAAAAAATCAGGTAAATGAATTTCATGAAAAGAAAATGAAATAAAAATTATTAGAACAAAATCAGGATTGTAAAACTCATTAAACACAATCAAAGAGAAAATAACAATTATAATTGATTCAAAGATTGTATGTTCTGATTAAAGATTGAATTTTTATTTCCCTTTGATGCTATAGTTTTAGAACAGCTAGAGTTTTGCAATTGATTTGTTCTTTAACTGCTGTTTTGTCGTGTTGCTGTCTGTTTGAAGATAATGGATGCAAAAGGAGAGAACTCATTAGCATTGTTTCCAGCCAAGTTTCGTGAGAGCATGTGGATCAGACGAGGTAACTTGGTACTTCTCTCAGACTTAGTTTAAAAAGGAATATTGAGTTATGCTTTATATTGAATCTAATAAGACTAATAATTAATAAATAAGCTAGATTGTTTGTTTTGACTTACATCTCCGGCTATTGAAGAACTTCAGTCCAGTGTGAAGCGCCATATTGTAAGCTTCACGTGCTTGTTGTTGGTAGTGGTGGCGTTGCGTGAGAGCTCCGATCGTCATCGAAAACGCTATAACCACCCCAATGCCAATGAAGGCTAGCGTCCAAGCATAAGTCTGTTTCCTTACAGTTTTCTTCTTGGGCTTCGGAGAGTGCTGCAATAGCCATCTGCTCTGCATCTCTTCTGACGGCTTTGGAAAAGTCGTCCAGTCCACCTCTTGCATTTCCACCTCTCTTCTCATCTTTTCTCCAGACCTAGCAGACACAGGGAAAGAAAGCGATCAGACGACTGAAACATTTAAAATTAGGATAAAGAGTTTTCTTGTGAGCTACAAACTAAAAATCGTTATTCTGTTTTAGACCTTTAGTGAAAGCTTAGCTGAGGAATTTGAATACTAAAAATTCATAAGTCGACAAAGGCAAGTGACAATGAATGAACGTCAAAGAAATTATGAATCTTATTATATTTTGCTCATTTTTTCCTTCTTTTTCCAAATATTTTTTTAAATTTTTTTTTAAAAATCAGGAAAATAAATTTCATGAAAATAAAATGAGATAACAATTATTGTAACAAAACCAGGATTGTAAAACTCATTAAACACAATCAAAGAGAAAATAACAAATATAATTGATTCAAAGATAATAATTGTACACCCACTCAATGAGAATCACATGAATAACTATAAAATTAAAAACAATAATTAAGACTCATTACTTTAAGAAGTATTTAATATATTTTTTAAAAACAAGTAGTGATATTAAGGGAGTTTGGTATAAATTCTAGCTAAAATATAATAATATGGATTTTATAATTTTAAGTGAGTGGAAAATGTTGAGAAGAAAAAAAAATTTTGCAAAGAATTTTAATAATAAAATGTAGTAGTTGTCCCTAATTCACCAAAGACATAAAGTCATGTAAGTTCGTTAATATTCAAATTTTCTTAGATCCTAAATTTTTAAAAACAATTAGTGATATTAAGGGAGTTTGGTATAAATTCTAGCTAAAATATAATAATATGGATCTTATAGTTCTTCATTCATCAAAAGTATTGTGAAGTCTTTGCACACAACATGCATCAAATTGCAAATCAAATTATATATGAAACTAAAGTGAAGAAAGACTTCCAACGGAATGACTAAGGAAGCTAAAGATTTTGCAACTCGTTATAAAAGTTTAGGGAAACAAAGGAAAAGAACCAGAAGAGTGATGCCAGTAAGCAATAAATTATTCGCTAAGAAGTAACCACTAATCTCAATACAATTTTTCTGTTCCTTAAACATAATATTAGGAAACACATCGCTATCTTTTCTCTGTATATGCATATTAGTTAATTTATTATAGCTAATTTAACTAATTGAAAATATCAATTTATAAATATAACAAAATCATTATTCTGTTTTAGTGAAAGCTTAGCTGAAGAATTTGAATACTAAATATTTATAAGTCGACAAAAGCAAGTGACAATGAATGAACGTCAAAGAGATTATGAATCTTATTATACTTTGCTCATTTTCTTCTTCCTTTTCCAATTTTTAAAAAAAAAAAAATTGAAAAAATCAGGAAAATGAATTTCATTAAAAGAAAATGAGATAAAATTATTGGAACAAAATCAGGATTATAAAATTCGTTAAACACAATCAAAGAGAAAATAACTAATATAATTGATTTAAAGATAATAATTGTAAACCCACTCAATGAGAATCAAATGAATAATAAAATCAAAAACAATAATTAAGACTCATTACTATTAGAAGTATTTTAAATAATTTTTAAAAACAGTTAGTGATATTAAGAGAATTTGGTATAAATTCTAGCTTAAATATAATTATATTTTGAAGTGAGTGAAAATTTTGGAGAAGAAGAAGAAAGAATTTGCAAAGAATTTTAATAATACAATGAAGTAGTTTTCCCTAATTCACCAAAGTCATAAAGTCATGTAAATTCGTTAATATTCAAATTTTCTTAGATCTTAAATTGAATACACCTCTTATAAAATAGAAATTGAGGGAATAATAATTACTGTCAAAGTCTTGTTCTGAAATAATCAAAACTAGAATTTGATCCGCGTGCCCACGCGGGTATTTGATTTAATTTTTGTTCAACGTAAACTTATAAACTGCTAGTTTTATAAAAAAATCTTATGTATATTTTTTTATGTTTTACAATTTATATATAGAGTAGAATATATTACTTTATAATATAGACATCTGATAATCACTTTTTTATTTGTACATAATATTATATTAAAAATTTAATAACTTGATGCAATTTGATGTAATTGTACTACTCATATATTGACCTATTGTTTTTTGTTAATTAATTTTAAAACTAAAAATTTTAATTTTTGCATTAGTTTTCTATGAATCTATATTATTAAAACTAAAGTATCTTTCGGTACTGTTAGGAAACATGGATAAAAATATAAATGAGAATTGCTTGAAAATATGGATAAATTAAAAATACTGCTATCCATGTTTCCAAACAATTCTCATTTATATTGTTATCCATTTTTCCAAACAGTATCTTAGTTTTAATAATATATATATACTAGACTAGACAGTAAAAAATATGTTTCTATTTGTTTTTCATGTCAATAATATTATGGCTGAGAAAAATACCCGAATCTGAAGAACCAAATCAATCCCAATCCAAAAAGTAGTACCAAACCCGTACCAAAATTGATTAAATATCTGAATTATTCAATTTTGGTTTTTGGAAAACTGAAATCGAATCTGATCCGAACTGAAGTATTTCGGATACCTTATATACTTATATATTAATTATTTTTAGATGTAATATATAAAAAAACATCTAGAATATACATGATACTTTTAAGCTGGTTTAAATACTTGAAAATATATACAAATAATCAATTGTAAATATCAAAGTAAAAGTATACTTAAAACACCAAAAATATTTAAAATAATTATTGACTTTCTATCCAAATATTTGAACTAAACTAATTTATATGTTAAGTTTAGGTATCCTGACATATGTTATTCAAATTTATATTTAATATATTATTTTGTTTATAGTTTTTGAGAAATTTAAAGATTATAATGAATTTTAAAATTAATTTAAATGAGTTATCCGAACTCGAACTTAACCCACGAAAATCCGAATCGAACCCGAACTGAAATTTAGAATATTCGAATGAGGCCAAAATCTTTGACTCCGGAAACCCGAAACCTAAACATACCTGAACCGAACTCGATTAGGTACCAAATAGATAGTTTTTCATAATATAATAGACTTCCAATTTTTCTTAAAAATATAAGCCCATTACTCTTTTTTTTAATATACTATCTATGTTTCCAAACAAACTTTTTTTTTCTTAAACTGCGATCTATGTTTCCCAACAAACCTCGTTTTTAAAACTGCAATCCATGTTTGCAAACAAACTTTTTTTTTAAACTGCAATCCATGTTTCCAAACAAACTTTTTAAAAAAAATTGATATCTATGTTTCCAAACAAACCTAATTTGTACTTAAGTTTTAATAAGATAGATATAAATAGGCAAACAATTTATTATATGGTAAATAATAATTTCTTTGAATAAATTTATGTTCAAAGTTTTTCATATGGAAAAATCTGATAATATGCTTTGTAAAAGATACGGAAGTTTGTATATATATAGCACTACAAGACCATACAACGATCAGTTCATAATAAGCAGCAACATAAAATATAAAAGCCAAGAAATTTTATAGTCAGTTTATACTCATCGTAAGCATTTCCCAAAAAAATTGCATCTCTTTTACACAAGAATTTATTCTAATGTCGAAATTGAATATTTTACTTTTCTGTACGTTTTATTTCCTTTGCAAGAAGACATCAAGATAACGAGTTGGTGCAACCTATAAAAACATAACTAATGGCAACCAAGAAATTTGCATCTCTTTTGATACCTTTGTTGGTGGTCATGCTTACTCTCACATTTTTTTGATGAAATTTTAAATTTATTAATCATCAAGAGCCATAGACCCCAAAGTTATTTATGTACATCCCTAACTTTGTATGAAAAGAATAAACAAATTATCTTAAGCTGTACTAAGTCGTATTGTGAACCATCTTTGGAGGAGTCCTCTCAACTTAGGCTTCTTGTAGTATCTGGTAGACATAATACGACTGCGAATGGTTTTGTCAACAATGCGAGCAAGTTGCCGGACAGGCTTTGCTATGTTGTTGTGCTTTCTTTCATTCCGCTCTCTCCAGATGTAGTAGATAGTCACCTGGTATGCCAAACGGAGTAGGATAGTAGTTAACCTGTCATGCGAACGATGATCAAGTTGTTCTAGTGTGATGTACCAATCAGGATCAGGGGATGTGCCCATTAGAGAGCCAACGACGTCAATCCATAGGGTGAACGTATAGGGGCAAGCAAAAAATAGATGGTCTCTAATCTCATCAGGTCCACCACAGAAGACACAACCACAGGCTAGCCCTTGACCCCAGCTGCTCAAACGATGCCTCATAGCTAACCTGTCCTTTATTGCAAGCCACGCTACAAACGCAAATCTAGGAACATTTTGCGGAAACCAGACAATCCTACTCCATGGTTGCACCACCTTTTGCATTCGGATCAGATTCCAAGTATTGTGCGCTGTGAAAACCTTCTGGAACTCATTCACATCCTTCTTCCAGAGAGCTGCGTCCTCAGTATCAGTAGATAACACTATAGGGAAAGCTTTTATCTGGTCCACGAGTAAATGAATACCAGGGTCTCTGCAGGACCTAAATTGCCACTCATTTCCCCTCAACACGTCACATATTGTGGCATTTCTTACGATTTCAAGCTTTTGGATCTCCACATCTCCAATCAATCATTCTACCAATAGGATGCCATAGATCAAACCAGAACTTGACATTTAGACCATTATGAATGTCCATACGCAGGAAGGTTTTCGCCAAAGGTCTCAGTTTGAGTAACTTCCTCCACACCCATGAACCCGCACTGGTGTCCCGCACATCCCAAAAAGACACTTGTTTGAGAAGATACCGCTTCACCCAAGCGACCCATGAACCCGCACTGCTTACTCTCACATTTATCTCTACGGTTTCAGGTATTATCTTTTAAACCCTTTAACAAAATAAAATCTTTATCTTAAAATCCCAAAAAGTATTTTAAAGATGTTTTGCCTTTATTTGCATTTTATATTTTTATGTTATCGCAAGTTATTAGTATACTGTATTGTTTTTTTATTTTTAAATATTATTAACTTTTTTGATCAAAAATATATGTTATTAACTTTTATGAGTTAAACAGGTGAGAAAGACTGTGAAGCACATGATTATGGCAGTTGTCCTAAGGACAAGGATTGCACTGCCCATTGTGAATCTCTCGGATTCAAATTGGGGGGAGTTTGTGTACCAAGGGAATCTAAAAGTCCTTTATGTTGCTGCAGGACAAATTTTATAAGTCGTCATGTGTCCACTAATTATTCTTAAATTTAATTCAATATGAAATTATGTACTCTCTCTCAACTATATGAATAAAAAATAATATTCAAACATGATATATTCTGTATTATTCTGGTTTGATAATGTATTCTGAATTTTATAAGTCGTCATGTGTTGTTCTTATTATATCCACTGATGAGGTATTGAAGATGTGAAGAAACGTTTCCAGGGAAGAAGAAAAAAATGAATTAAGAGCTCTCTTTCTCGAGCTTCTCAATCTCTTCACGGAGCTTTCTTTCAGCTTCTTCAAGTTCTCTTTCGGCGTCTTCTTCCTCTTCAATACTGTCACGATTATCAAACTCCTTAGTTGCTACCATGGCTTTCACAACAGGGGCTCCTAAAACTACCACCGACTTTGTACCCTTCTTCATCGCCAATCTAAAATAACAGTTGGTCAAGACTCGAGACCAAATACCACAGCCAAAAGCTTCATGTCATACTAAGGAAACAAAACCAGAAGATTGATTAATGAGAGACTCACCACTCTCACACAGGGGCGGATGTAGGAAGGTATTCGGTTGGGGGCACATACTTTATGTCAATTTTTTAGTTTGGGTCATTTCACAAACTTTATACTATCAGTGCCGTGCGTAGGTGTTCAGGGGCTTAAGGCGAATGAAGAAAATGGGGCTTTTTTCTATATATGTATTTTTCAAAAATTGTAATATAATTTTGAAATGAGAAAAAAAAATCAAAAACAAAATAAAATAAGTCTTTATTCGTTTTAGCCTCAGTTTAAAAAAAAAAAGAATCTTTCATTTGACTTTCATAATTTAGTTCTTAAATAATCATTTTTATTAGGTTCTTAAAAAAATTATAATTGATTTTTATATCTTTTTATGTTTTCAGACATAGTTTTGGTGCTGGTGAGAGAAAAAAAACTGGCACAATTGTAGAAAGTATATTTAAATCCTCAATTTTCAAATTGAATAAAGAACATATTTAAAATTAACTTATCTTCCTTATTTTTGTATATATTTAGATTTCCTGTTTGGGATAGATATTTTTGATTTTGGAAACTTGACAGGATAAAAAAGATTTCATTTTCCTAAAACCTTATTTGAAAAACAAAGAAAACTAAAATTTACTTAGGGTGTCAAACCTAGGACGAACACAATTAGAATTTAATGTTTTATAGCTATAATCAGTATGATACACAACATTTCATGAAAATGGGGTCCCAAAATCGTATTATCTCTTGAGGGCCTGAGGCAATAGCCTTTTTAAATGTGCATTAAGCACGGCTCTGTATGCTATTTACTGAAGAAAACTTTGTATCCTATAAATTAGGCTTGGGCACATTTATAACCGAGAACCGAATAGGTATCCAAATTTTTAAATTACATATTATATACCTAAAAATATCAATTATATTTAGTTTCTAAATAATTAAAAATTCTAAAAATACTATTTATCAACCGAACTATCCGAATATTTTTTTACCCAAATATTTAAAATTATCTAATTATCCAAGATTTTTTTAGAAACAACATGAGTTACCCTATGTTTAACTTGAAAAAGCCGAATTATTCAATTTTAAATCATATTATCCAAAATTATCCAAAAAACAATAATCGAATTGGACCCGGATTTTTTCGGATATTAGCCGGTTTCCAACTTTGCTATCCGAACCAAACCAAAAACTAAAATAACCAAATCGAAATCAAACCAAAATTTGTAAATAACCGAACGGTTCCTAAATTTCTATAACCGAAAACCGAACGGCCATGGATAAACAATATACTGCATTACTACTACTAGCAGAACCTTCCAACAGCTCAAGTCCAGGTGAAACCAAACCAATATCATTGCATATAACAGTAGTTCCAAAACCAACCACTACCAATCAATAACCATAATTTGAAAACTGCATCACCTCAATTCACTGTCTTCAGGACAACTTAATGGCGCTGGTAATATATTGCACAGTCCTAAGAAATCAAGCAAACAATGAAAGCGCATAAACAGCAAAACTCACAGAAAAAAAACTACTATGGCTGAGGAGAGAGCTAAAAACCCATACTTGGCCATGCCCTCTGAGAGACCAACGAATGTGCTTGCATTTCCAACATAATCCTCCAAGGTTTCACTCTATTCAACGTTCATAAAACGCAGAACCGTAGCTCACCTGTAGAATATCTCGAAGAGAGAAGGATCCTCAAACTCAGCAAACTCAAGAACACCAAGAAAATTGCATTAGATTTGAGAAAAGTTTACAATGATTTCGATTGAATGAAAAAAGATCACAATGTTTCCGTTTTAAACTCTTTTTCCTCTGTAACAACTTGTAACGACTTTAATGATCAACCAATAAACTTCTGCCAGCTGTCCTTCTTCAACTTCCCATTTCCAACGACTTTGAAGAACCTCCTTCTGTTGATCAAAAAAAAAAAAGAAGAACCTCCTTCTTCACTCTCGTGCTGCCATTTGTTCATCTTCTTTAGCTGTAACAAGAGCTCTTAAAGCCTCCAAGTTTGGGTTGAACTTAGGACATGAGACTATGAGAGAATCTGAGATAAGCCATCGTTCTTTACCGTTAGTGATCGAATCCAAGAAAGATGGGTCGGGTCGGTCGGATAATCCGAGTTGAGTTTAATTGACCCGGTTCTGTTTGGGACGGGGGATTCCATTTTTACATTCTGGTTCGGTTCGGGTGAACATTTTTTACTTACGGGGTCGGCTCGGTTGGATACCAATTTTTAATTACCGGGTCGGGTGAATGCCCTTTTTACTTATCGGGTCTTCTTGAACGAAGAGACAAGCACTACACTAAGGGCCCACAAAGTTTCAAAAGAGTTCAAAGCTCCATGCCCACTACTATCCTGGTCGGTCGGCAGATGACAGGTTGGCAGGGGTAAAAGAGGTATTACAATCTCTTCTTGTGGTTGTTTTCCTTTTTTTTTCACCGAATGAGAGTGGTGGGTGCTGCTCCCTGATGGACTATGTGATCTTTTATATCTAAACTGGGACAGTGTTGTATGAATAGCACACCCACTTATATCTTTTTGGTTGAATGGGGTATGAATGGTCACGAGTAAATGACGATGAATAATGCATTCCTTAACGTTACTAAAAAATATCAACATTCACGAGGAATAAATTTTTATTTTCATTCTCTACTATTTTTTTTTGTAGAGAAATAAAGACAAAAGTATTTCGTATTAAATTTGAGAAGGAACAATCATTTCTTTTCATTCCTGTAATTTTATTCATTTACGTTATTTTTCTATTCGTTCCTCTTATTTTCAGAATGGTCCTCAGTCGAACCCATGTATATATATATATATATATATATATGTGACTATCAATTATCAACGTACAGTAATCCAACTTTTTTAATTTTTCTTTTTCAGATGAATCTTTTACATAATACTTAATTGATTGAATACATTTTTAAAATATGTGATTGTTGATATATGTGTGAGAATCATACAATCGACAAAATGTGTGATTATCCTTGTTATGGCCTAACTTGTGAGTAGCTTAGTAACTAGTATTCACTAAAAGAGTATGTATATGATCAAATATGCAAGAAGTAAATGACCACATACGGAATGGTTCAAGATAACGATAATATCATTTTCTTGGACCAACTAATCATCCTCTATGTACAATCAAGTTTCTAGGACTATTTAATCTCTGGTCCACTCGTTAATCTAAGCTTAAATAAGGTAAAATAAATTAATAAACAAAAAGACTAAACTATCTAAAATCATTATCTAAATTCTCAAGCTCTTACATCGCTCATTAAATGTGATCCAGAAAGAAAACTAAAGAACCTTAAAAAGTTGGCTGATGAATATCAAAATTCAATATCTACAGCCAAAAACCTGAAAAACAACACAATTTTTTTACATAAGCTAGTCACCATGACACCATCTCTCTCTCTATATATATATATATATGCATATATACATGTATGTAAGATATGGTGAGATATGAAGAAACAGTTAGCTTTCCCTGACTCCCATGAAGACAATGACCCAACATCACCACCATCATCATCATTCATCATATATCATCATCATCACCATCTCTTTTGTTTGTCCCTTCTTTGAACCACCACTTGCTAATACCTACTGGCTACATACAGCTACTTCTCCCTTTTCTATAAATTACTGTTTTTTCACTTATACTCTCAGCACTGCTAGGTTGGGGAAGGTACAAAAGAAGACCTAGCTAGGGTTTTCAGAAACTCACAAAAATCTAAGCTGGTGAAATCTCAATTAAGATCCATTAACTGTAAGAGCTCTCTATTTCATCACTTTTATCATTAGTTTTGTTCTTGAGATCTAGTCTCTCTTTTTTTCATTCCCGATTTAGGTTTTTCTTTACCTAGCTAGCTCGTCTTATGATGATCTTCTATTACCATCTGTATGACTTACTTTAGATCTAATATCTATTTCTTCTGCCCACAAAGAAAAAGAAAAAAAATTAGGCTCTTTTCATATCTGGTTTTAGGGTTTCTTTCCCTTTTCTAGATCATGACTGAAGAGTATTTTTTAGGCATATGTTATGTAGTTATGCATGATTGATAGAGAGACTTTCTTCTAATTTCTGTAGAGTTTTTCTTGTTTACCTCTAATTGAAGAAAGTATATTCTCTCTGATTTGGAATCAAATCTCTTGCACAAACACTCCATAAACTGAGGATCTCTTGAGAAGATTGAATATCTCTTGGTCCAAAGCTTGTAGTGGTTAGACAAAATTATGTTTGTTTAATTAGTCTTTCAATATATATTTTATTTTATCTTCTCATGATCTGCAATGACTATGGTGGAATCTTTTCACACTTGGACCTGTTTCCTTATGTATATATTTACTCAAGTAGTTATTATTAATGTTAAAATTAATGTGGGCACTGTTCATGTGCACAGGGCTTACATCACTCACAAACAATTCCATATTTTTAAAAGAAAAAACATTAATAATGTTTGTATGATTTCAATGTTTGATGAACAGTTCAGCCTTTGTCTCTCTCTCTCTCCTGGTAGCTTCTTCTTGACAAGACCCATCAGTGGTCTTGCTTGTACAGTAAAGCTTGCTTCGTTCTGCGAAGTTTCAAACATATCACTCAGTATCCGAACCTTGTAAGTTAATTCATACATACATGTATATACTTCCATTATTTAACATTCTACTTCACTGCTGATACGGTTATAAACACATGCAAATACCATTTCAAACTAAAGTACATAGGAAGCTGTCTTAGTTTGGTTACATTTGTCTTGTTGTCGATGGCCCATTATGACCAGTAAGTGCATGTGCTTGAAACTATATTCCATGCCTGTGTTTTCTTCTGTAGAATCAACTGAACCCAAACCTGCTTTTTATAAGTGTGTAGCCCTTTAGTGTTTCAGTCATATATCTATGAAGCGAGACTGAAATAGATAGATATAGAAGGAGATTCTTTCAGTCCAGTCATGGATAGAACAAGAAGAGGGTAGAAACATCTGCCGACTCATCCATCCAAACACTTCTGGTAAAAAGAAAATAGATTTTATACCACAGTGGCTGTGTGAATGATGCGGGAGATGTTTTCATCTCTCTTTATCTGTGTTTGGACTGAAGGGAGCTCCTTCTTTATCTACATGTTTCAATTTTTCTCATGATCTTTTAATATATCAAAACAGATTTGTATTTTAGGACGTTGATCATAAGTTCAAAAATAACATTGAATTGGATAGAGATTCAGATTTTTTACCTCTCTCTCTAATGAATCTAAGAAAAAATATATATATAACCAGGTGATTTAGTATTTGATGTCAAACAATCTAGCAACTATTCCCTAGCTAGTGTTGTATTCAAAGGTATAGTCAAATTTACAAGTAGCCAATTTCTCCATGGATATGTATACACAGTGTAAGGTGTATAGAACTATTGATAAACTCGTGTACTTCTTGTTTTGGGGATTGAAATGACGACATAATATGGGGAGAGAGATTGTGTTCTTGCCTTATTCGTATTTTGCAAAATAAGTAATTTTGTACTTGTAATTTTTATGTTCCCAATGACTGGAGATGCAGCATGAATGGTTCACAACTTAACATCGTTGCTGTTTGCATTCAGACGACAATATATAAATGACTACTTCTCTGGTTTTAAAAGTAGATTTAAACTTTTTTATTTTATATATTTCAGCATTTTGTATATTTTCCATTTGGTTCGTATATCTCTTGAAGCATCATGATTCATGATGAGTATCTAGTCGGTAACCGAATAAAATTAGATACTGTTTGGATGTATATATATATTATTAAAGCAGAATCTCTATCCTATCTTTAGCTTTTAGAGTTATTTACAAACTTACCTCATTTCCTTTTTCAAAATAATTTTATTATTAATTTTATGATAATTATCTGATGAAGACAAACAAAAATTCCTTATTTACCTTAAATGAAATTCTACCATTTAATTACTTCAAGTTTTGGAAAACAATCTATACTATTAAAGCAAGCAAAATCTTTCTTAGGATTATGTCTCTAATTTTTCCAATTAATTACAAAAAATATCATTATCTTTTTGAATTTTTTAAATGGTTTTCGGCCACATTAATTGCACCACTCAGAAACGAGTATTTAAAAACGAATTTACAAGCCCATTTCGGTTGTAAAAAAAATTGAGATTTTCAAGCCCATTTCGACTTTATTAGAAACCCAATCAGATTATAATCATTTTTACTATACTTCAAAGATCTATACTAAAATCGATTTATGACATATATGCTATTTACATAGTATTAGCACTTTAGCCATGCCAAAATTATGAATATAATTTTTTATTATTACTTTCCGTTTGTTTCTTTTTTGGTAAGACCATATGGTGATATGTCGAAAAAGCCGGATTATTTGTGGGTGGGTTTCACGAATTTGATGTTCATTTAAATATTTGATTTTTTTGACCAAAAAAAAATTAGAAAACCCATTTTAAAACAGTAAAACATAAAAATGGATTCAAATTTTTGTTTGTATTTCTTTTAATCACCTTTTAAAATATGCTACGAAAGGATATTTGGGATTTAATAATTTACAATAAACTAAAAATATTAATACAAGGAACTCTTTTTTAAAAAACAACTCTTCAGAATTACTTTGTATTACTATAAAACATCAGCACTATTAAAAAATTAGTTATCAAATAACACAGAAGGTTACAATTAACAAATATTTAATTTTTTTAATTTGATTTAAAAAAAAAAAAATTTCGCGCTTTTAAAATACGAGTCACTATATATATTATTATATTTATATCTCAATACATATCATCCTAAATATATAAAATAATTACTACACTACAAGAAAACACAAATTTAACGACGGCCAAAATCGTCGTTATTTCCTCGGAAAAGAAGGCTTACGAGGAAATGGCGATGAAAGGCGTTTCGTCGTTATATGATTGTCGTAAGAGAAGATTCGTCGCCATTTCCTCGTTAATTAGCGAGGTTATATTTTCCTCGTAAAGAAGAATTAAGTTTTCGTCGTAAAGACCACGTGGGGTTTCCACGTAACGCGGTCGTTGTGCTTCCTCGTAAGAAACTCGTAAATGATTCGTCGTAAAAGACACGCAAAAACCTCTAAATAAATTCGTCGTAATAAAAACGTAAGAAACACGAAAACAATTCGTCGTAATAGAATCGTAACTAAATCCACGTAAAATCCTCGTTAA
>NC_027751.1:51274604-51325935 GCF_000695525.1 Brassica oleracea var. oleracea
GGTGGCAAAAAAAACGTGTTAAGTTGGTGGATTTCTCGTTCTTTCCTCGTAAGTTATTTCCTCGTAAAAATCATGCTAAAATTACGACGAATTTGCGACGAAACACATTTTTCTCGGAAAAACCACGTCAACTTACGACGATTCTACGAGGAAAAGCTTTACTCGGTATTTTACAAGGCCATTACGAGGAAACTTTATTTCCTCGCAATTTCATCGTTAAGTCATCGTAATTTCACGAGGAATAGTTTTCCTCGTTAAATTTCCTTGCTAAAACTATGTTTTCTTGTAGTGCTACACATATAACAAAAAAACAATTATAAAAATATAAATGTTATAAATATAATATGTTATAAAATAATATTTTTAGAAAGTTAGTTTCGTACTTTGAAAACGCGGATCAAAATCTAGTATTTTTTATATTTTGAGAAACTACAACCTCTTATAGGTGCCGTCGTTCTAGTCTTCTATTGTTCTTACGAAAATCTAAACACTTATTATTAATAGTGTGCTTTACACTATTATTGTTGTTATACTGTTTTCACTAGGTATTGTCATCGAAAGACATGCAACAGAGGAGTCTGCACGGTCAAAAATGTTGAGGCCTATATAGAAAATAGATATAGCTATGATACTAAGTGGTTTTGATCAAACAAAAATTATAAACTAAGGGAAGTTTATGACATGTCATTAAATATGTGAATATTACGTAGGTCTCTTTGTTTTTATTTTCTTTGCAACCTTACTTTTCTGATTTTTTTTTCGGAAGAATACAAACGGTTCTAATGAAAAGAAGACAAGATTGACTAACTATGTTTTAGTTTGCACAACATTTTGAGTCCAGCTTCATATTCCAATAAATCTAAATTGACTAAATGATGGATAGCTTTTAGCAAGCCTATTTAGAACTATAAATTAGATTCAAATAATTTAACTCCACTGATAAAATCCAATAAAATAAAATTATTTAATGTATAATCAGGAAATTCAAACAGTATAAATATAGATATAGCATGGCACTAAATGTGAAAACTCATCGTTTTAAAACTATAAAGTACTTATAAATATATTTCAAAGTAGGTTTATGAAACTAATCATTTATTTTTAAAATATGGGTAAAAATAAAACTTAAAATATTATAAAATGGTTCAACTAAATAGATTTTTTTTTTTAATTTTATTATAATTAATATATGACCATATATTATTTTAAAATTATATAAAATTTATAAATTAACGTAATATAAATTAAATTTAAAATAATTATTTTCTTAAACTAAACTATTATAATTCCGTTCAAAATTAAGATCATACATTATAATACATATTAAACCTATATATTCAGTTTGTCTTGAAAATTATTCTTCATAAGCTCAGTCGACTAATATATCTCCCTCAAAAAAGAAAAGTACATACACATAAACTGTAAAAAGAAAAGTTAAACTTTTAACATACACATAAAACGTAAAAAAGAAAAGTTAAACTTTTACATATAATAAATGATGGTTTTAACAAATTAGATGTCATCTATAAAAAATTGTATTTATCAATTAAAAAATAATTATGTTCTTTTAAAGTACGGATCAAAATCTAGTAATGTAATTAAAAAACTCGCATTATAAAATAAAATATAGACCTCGTGCACGATCTCGAGTTGCAGTGTCTGCAATAATACAGATATGGAAACGCAGCAAGTGGTTATAAATGGAAAATTCAGCTCATCTGATCTCCAACTAACCAATAGTTTTAAGAGAAAAGGGATCATCATAGCATCATTTGGTCGAAGGAATGGAATAAATAACAATATATGGATTAGGGTTTAGGAATTACTTTAGTTGAGGCCGGTTACGGACAAAATGTTTCATCTTTTTACGTGTAGCCAACAAACATGTTTCAATTTCCCGAAACCCATCACGTTTAAGCTTTATGCACTTCGAGAGTTCTTGTGCATGTTATATATTGGGAGAATTCTAATTCCCAAACTCATTTCTAAAATAATATTATTACCAGATAATATTTATCTACCTTGATGTTTCTCTTGAACTTTATGTATGTGGCTAATTTTTCCGATAAACGAATCCACGTTAACTTAATCTATACGTTTCATTTATATAACTTCTAGTGAGATAAGAGTTTTGAAAATGCAAAGTTTAAGAGTTTTTAAAAGGCATGTTATGAGATTAGTTTCAACTTTAACTCAAAGTCTCAAACAGAATCAAGTGTTGGTCCATGTCCCCCCTCTCGGAAACTGGGGTTTTTTAGCTTTCTTTTACTATTGGTGCGCATTGAACAAAGTGATGAGTGTGTATTGGGGTTCACACCTCCTCCGCCAATCACTTTTTTCCAAATATGGATTGGTTTGACTCGAAAGTGCTTTTCCATTTTTGGTATAAAGAGCCATTTTCTCTAACTAAATGCAAATCTATTGTTCAAAAGTTTAGTGTAGATAAATGAATCTAGTGATACAGTATAATGAGAACTTATAAACTTTTCTTTTCTTTTTATGTGACCAATAAAATGAAGTGTTGTGGACATAAAGATTTATATTGTTATACACTACTGATTGCCAAGACTGAATATATAGCATACTTGTGTTCGTAAACTGATTCTTACGCAACAAATTGATGATAGAACATGCAAGACCCAAGAAATAATTAAACTACAAAATTGTATTTTCTAAAAGTACACACAATCTAACCATACTCTGACAATCAATATGCAGGTTCTTCGGCTCCAGTTTATGTTTTTCTAAAAATATTACTTTTTTTCTTTTTACATTTTGGTATAGCTATGAGATTAATCTAGTGGGTATCTAAGAGCATGTTCAACGCGTAGAACCGCTAAAAGATGCTAAAAGAAGAAAAATATTAATATTATAATAATAATTTATTTGTTTTTTTATTTTTCTGTAAAAGAAGAACCAATAACTGAATATCATGTATATGAGTTGTGTTAGGGCAGCATTAACTGGAGATCTTAGCTGGGTTCTAAGCAAAAAAAAGTGTGTGTGGGCTCCACCAATTTTTTAAAAACCGCATGTTATAGTTACCAATTAAGAGGCGATTGTTGCTGAGTTCTTGTATTGTTCGTGAGCCCCACTGACACGTGGCGGCCCGCGATTGGTTAGTTTTTAATTTTTTTTTAATTTAAATTAGAAAAATAAAAAAAATAATAATAATAAGAACCCCAAATGAGGTTTTAGGGTTAATGGTGCTCTAAGAAACGTATCTTAAAGTTGTTATTTAAAAAACATTATCATTTCTCTTTCCTATCTTCTCATTATTTTTAATTGGCTTATCTTAAGAAATTGTGTTAAGAACCCTGGGCTAAACATGTTCTAATCTACTCTACTCTACTAGATTTTGCCTTAATCCCAGACGGCAGGACGATTCGACCCTCTAAACATAAACGACACGCTGTGTTTTCTCGAATTCAAGAAACGGCATACACGTGAAATCCAGATGGTAGTTAAAGAGCCAATAGCTTGCGGTCCACTAAGGCCTAAAATTAGCCCATTTTAGTTTCTTCATCCCAAAAACAGAAACAAAAAAAAAAAAAAACCGGAGAATTACACAGGAAGGAAGGAAGGAAGGATCAGCAAGCTCTGGAGCTTTGAAGATTCAATTTCTTTCTTTTTTTTTTTTGTTCATCGTAGATGTCGTGTTACCCCTTCGCGTTCTGATTTGGTAACGATCCGTATAATCTCCTTTGCTAATGTTTGAATCGTATTTTTTTTTCTCGATTTTTCTGTGTATTGTTTGCGAATTTTTCCCGTCTGTAGTAAAATGTATTGAGAATGAATCTTGAATTTGATTATTCATAGAATTGTTACTACACGAGCTGCTGATTGTGAAAGTTGTGTGTTGGTATAAATTTGTATTATCGATCTCACTCTGAAAATTCTGAAAGATTTGTTTATATGTTTCAATAAGTGTTTCTTGAAGGCTTTTTGTTGCTGCATTGTCTTTTGATCTGGTTTTGGTTTTGGACCTTGGCATGGTTTAAACCTTAAAGTTTTTATCTTTTTTCAGGTCCGTTTGTTTCGGTTTTGTGGGATTGAGATCAGTCTTTAAGTTTTTTTTGTTGCTTCATTGTCTTTGCTCTGGTTTTGGTTTGGATCTTTCTGTGTCTTGGCATGGCTTAAACTTTGAAATTTACTATATTTTTCAGGTCCGTTTGTTTCGGTTTTGGTGGGATTGAGATCAGTCTAATCTATTTCTGCTGAGCGTTTCTTGATATCTCAAGACTCGGTTCTGAGATGAAAGTGGTGTAGCATTTTTCAACTGCTCCAAGAAAATGAGTTCAACCGCTTCGAGTCCCCAAAGAGTCCTGCAACCAGGTGGTTATAATGGTAATGACTCTCGAACCAGCAGCACTTCTAGTTCTTTTCTGCGTCCAGAGTTAGAATCCAGCGAAACCGAAGAAGCAGAGCTAGTTTCTGTCTCCTGGAACCAGGACTCCAGTTGTTTCGCTGCTGGAACAAGTCATGGCTTCCGCATATACAACTGCGAGCCTTTCAAAGAAACTTTCAGACGCGACCTGAAGAACGGTGGTTTCAGAATCGTGGAGATGCTTTTCCGAAGCAACATCTTGGCCCTTGTTGGCGGTGGACCTAACTCTCAGTACCCTTCGACCAAAGTCCTGATCTGGGATGATCACCAGAGCCGCTGCATCAGTGAATTTTCTTTTAGGTCTGAGATTCGTGCGGTGAAGTTAAGTAGGGATTGGATTGTTGTTGTTCTTGAGCATAAGATATACGTCTACAGTTTCGTGGACCTGAGGCTTCTTCTTCAGATTGAAACTCACGCGAATCCGAGAGGATTGTGCTGCCTTTCTCATGACTCGGATACGTCTGTGCTGGCTTGCCCTGGTTTACTTCGAGGAGAGATTCGAGTTGAACATTTTGGGCTTAACATGGTGCAAACCGTAAATGCGCATGACGCTAGTATTGCGTGTATGACCTTGACGCTTGATGGTTTGTTGCTCGCAACTGCTAGTACAAAGGGCACACTTATTAGAATCTTCAACACAATGGACGGAACTCGTTTGCAAGAGGTAAGAGTAAACAAATAAAAATTTGATTTATCCTTGCTGAATACTTTTCCTTGCCGTCTGAGTGAATATTGATCACTACATCATTTGATGTTAACAGGTAAGAAGAGGAGTAGACAGAGCAGATATTTATAGCATTGCGCTTTCACCGAACGTGCAGTGGCTGGCAGTATCAAGCGACAAGGGGACTGTTCACATTTTCTCTCTTAGAGTTAGGGTAGTTGGGGAGGATTCTGATTCCACTGAGAGTGCAGCTCTCTTGACTCAACAAACTTATTCTAATTCTCTGCAAGGCCTTGTTTCTCCAGCCACTGGTACCAACCCCGGTTCGTCATTGTCTTTTATGAGAGGTAAGCAAAAGATTAATGTCGCATGAAATATGATGTCTTGCTGCTTCTTAGAGTTGCTTATGGAACAGAAGAAGGAAACGAATAATTGTTCATTATTTTCTCATGAAATGCCTAAGAAAAGATTGTTTGATTCCTAAAAAGTGAAAACTAACTGTGTGGCAACATTTGACTATCTAGTAGCTCTAAGTCCAAAGATCTGTGCCCTTTATAGTAGCATTTTAATCCGTTTATGCATCATTAATGTTATTCTTTTGCCCTCTATTGTGGAGTGCTCTGTGAAACCTTGACTAGTCATTGCCTCTTTCTTACCTAACATGTAGACTCTTTGTTGCAGGTGTTCTACCAAAGTATTTCAGCTCGGAATGGTCATTTGCACAGTTCCATGTATCAGAAGTCACACAATTCTTCGCAGCATTTGGCAGTCACAACACGGTTGCTATTACCGGCATGGATGGAAGGTAATAATAATCCCATTCTGATTTCTCTTAGAAGTTAGAATATTCACTTGCTGGATTCATCACACTTACCAATAAACCAGAGAAATGTCACTATAATCACCCTCAGATCTCTGCTCAGTACTGACTCTTGTTTTATTGGGGCTCACAGTTTCTACAGATGCAGCTTTGATCCTGTGAATGCGGGAGAGATGGTGCAGCTTGAACATATCCACTTTCTAAAGACTGATAACCGCCCAAGATAAGTCAAATTCATTTAAGCCTTTGTACATAACCATGTCTATGTAAATAGATTTGGTTGAGACTGCATATGATTTGATTCATTGGATATTTTCTACTTTGGATGAAGGACCTGCATTATATTGATTGGGACTATATACATAGCTACATATCAAGATTTATACATAGCTACAATGTTTTAGATAATCTCAGTGTGCATAATCAGATGATGAAAAGTTAATACACAAATTCTTTATAATTTTTTTTTTCATTTTTATTACATTAATCATGAATGAAACAAACTTCTCTTCTTTTATTTCATAGGAACAAATCTTGATTACAATCTCACACTAATAAAAACTAAACCAATCAAATCAAATCAGAAAATGCCAACCAACTTAACACACACAAAATGTGCTTCCTGCCTAAAACTACGCAGCAAACACTTTTAGGATTTCTTCATCATAAGCTCTAATCGTCTGGACCAACCAGAGTGACCTGCATGATTTCAAAAGTGGTTGCTCACAACAGAACTTTTCCACAAGAGTGAATGTATCTTCAGAGAAGTAAGGCTTAACAAGAATAGAATCAGAAAACATATTGGATTCAGTTAGATTTACTCACACTGCAATCATATGCATATTTCCGGGAGAGAACAATGGCTGCATTGCGTTCTTGCTCTGACTCGAAAGTTAGTAAGAAACTCAGTCCCTTTCTTGGTTGCCAGAACAATGCCTTTGCAGGAACATTTGCAGTGTCTCTCACTCCACACAGCTGAAAAAAGTTACCCAACCATTTAAGAAAGAAGCTTTAGCTTTGATACAACCAAGGAGGCAGAGAGTGAACAAAAGCAACAGCCACAGGCTATAGATTACCTGCATGGAGTTTGAATATATTTCTCTAGCTTTTGTGATCCATCCTCTGGACAGCTTTATCCTCGTCTTTCCAACAGTAAAAACGTGGGATCTTGACGCATGTTCTTGCCCATTCATCTGTGATATAACCACCTGAAAAGAAGTGCAACATGTCAACTTACTTTAGTACAAGAACACAAAGTATAACTTCAGAAATTGTAACCATACTGTGAATTCACTGTTGGATTTGCGCAGGAGTGTTTCAACACGTGATTGCAAGCCAGCAGCTGTATAAAATTGTGATCAAATTAGCCATTATATTTTGAAGATTACTCCATTATAATCTGTAAGGTAACACCAACCAGTATTAATAGGACCAACGGTTGCAACAGTGAATCTCTGGTCGTTAGAAAGAATGTCTGCTTGTATTACCCTCCCAACATCATACGGTTCGGGAGCATATACCGATCGGTTGGCACCTGAGATGGACAACATGAAACCTTCTCAAGCTAACAAAGATAAACAATCTATAAATATGCGAATGCCAATACCAGAGATAGCTTCTCTTCGACTAGACTCAGATGCTGCACGGTACCACTGGACTGAACATTTGGAAACATCTGAAGCACTCTCTGAGGAGGCACGTATTCTTAGACACGAGCCAAGACTTTGTGCACCATCAAGAACATACGGACATGACTTGGACCCTTCCACTCTCTTGATTCTTCCTATCTATGGATATATTTAAGAATTAAGAGAAAGATAGCTCTAGCAATATGTATGATGAAAGATGCAAAGACTTAAATGTATACCCCTCTTTGAAGTTTAACTGAATATGCAGACTTCTCTTCAATTTGACTCTTTAAATCACGAAGCTCATGTTTCATGCCCATAACCTATAGTATACACCATTCAGTTTATAAAATAGATAGAAAGTCTCATGTGATACATTTACTCTATCTGTTTCAAAATAATGCATATTCTAGATTTTTCACAAATATTATTAAAACATTAAATTTTGAGTGAATTGGCTAGATACTAAATACATATTTTTGTGATTATCTATTTATCATAATTCTAAACCAGTAAAAATTCAGTAAATGCAATTAATTTGTTTAGTTTTACAATTAATCACTATTAGTTGATAAAAATGCATTAAAAACAAAAAAAAATATATATATATATATATATATATATATCTCTTTGAAAGAATTTTTATTTTTTCTAAAACATACAGCTTTATGAAATGGAGTATTTAGAGAACATAAATGGAGTTGGACCTTGGTTGGTTGATGCATCAGCCTGATTCTTCTAGCCTCCTGAACCTCCTCAACGAGTTTCTTCACATTCTGTTTAAAGGAACATAGCTTTGATTTAAAACTCTAGTCCTTTACTTTCGGAACAGAACATATGAAAAGAAACACTGATCTTAAACTTGATACATACGGGTCCTTGATCTTGAGAAGCCTTAAAACAAAGCTCCTGTTCTTTAAATGCCCCACCAAGTCTCATTACAAGATCCCTTGCACTCTCGATTTCAGCACAAGCAAACGACCTTTCCTGGTTTATTAACTTCTTAGCATCTTCTGAAGCCTGAGAAACACAATGAATCAGCCTTAGTTTAACTGCTGAAAGAAGTATATAACCAACCTATAAGAAAACTGAGTCTACAGCAAAAAAAAATGTATGTACCTGCTTGAGGAAGCTTGCAAGTTTCTTCACTTCAAACCTTTCTTGAATTATCCCACCTTCATGTTGAGTTAACGTAACGGCTAGAGACTCAACCTACAATACAAAAACAAACTGTTTACACTCTGCAATAAAAACTATTTCGCTTTACTATTAGATACAAAGTCTTTCGCATCGAAAGTAAGAATGATTAATCCACTTATAACAAATAGTTTTAGCTTGGAAACCTATCTAACTTAATATTTACGAGTAAATAAAAGTAAGAGAAGCTAGTAACCATGGAGATTGCTTTTTCTACTGAGTCCTTGTTACGCCCATCCATACGACCTCTCATGGCTTCTAAAGCATCTCTAAGTTCCTTTAGCATAACATGTCCTTCCAATGAAGTCACCCCATTTGACTTTGCCTATAATATTCCATATACTTTAATTGATATTTCATATAAAACACAAGTCATGGACATAACAAAGTGAAACATTGGCCTTGAGTCTCCAAATTGTTTTTCGAATTAATAGATATCAATATATAGCTCTCAAACTGTTTAATAATTAAAAATTTGTTAAATTTTGTACGTAAATTATTTATGGATCTAAAATCTCAAGGCCGGCTGCCTGATTAATAAAATAATAAAAATAGAAGGAACTATAATGATGGAACCTCGGCAACTAGTTTAGAAGCTGCAGCTAAGTTCTTGTCGAACTTGCAAGCGAGGTCACGGACTGAAAGACGCTTGTGTTGATCTGACAAATCTCCTGTCTCTTTGTCAACGACATCTTTAACAGATGGACCTTTCTCATCTTCTTCAGGCTCATCAATGATCTGATCATCAGGTCCTAACCTGTATGATGGGAAGCGATTAGAAGCAAAGCTCACATCTGCTGATATTGGTTCAGCTACTGCTTCACACACACTCTTTGCTTTCATTTCAGGAGAATCAGGACATACTTTAGTCATTGTCAGGATCTTATCTGCTAGAAAAAAAACAAAGAAGAAGTTAAACTAACATGTCTTCTCCATGTAATTATCAATCTTGAAGACACCTTTGGTCTTGTTGTGATTCTTGAGTCTCTCTTCCCAGAAACATCTCGCTTGACTGATCATCATATCTTTCTCTTTCTCTGTTTCTTTCACGCCATCATCGTTACAGAGTGCACAAAAGAAGAAAACGTTTTTTAAAAATATTTAGACAAGTCTCCGGACCGCT
This sequence comes from Brassica oleracea var. oleracea, assembly GCF_000695525.1. Classification (NCBI taxonomy): domain Eukaryota; kingdom Viridiplantae; phylum Streptophyta; class Magnoliopsida; order Brassicales; family Brassicaceae; genus Brassica; species Brassica oleracea. The sequence goes on from NC_027751.1 coordinate 51,284,424, forward strand.
TCTTGTTTGTTGGAAAGCGACTACGCGCTGTCTTTTTCTTGTGGAAACCCACGCGCCGTCAGGTCCCTGTGTGTGCATCGCTGTTGTGGGTCCCCCTCACTTCCTCCTGGGCTAATAAAGGCCTCGTTTCTATGATTCTTTCTTTCTCTTTGTTTGTTTCATTTTCAAAGCAGAGAAATATTATTTTTTTGTGTATATCTAATTATCTCAAGCTTTCATATGACATTTCAATTGTAGTACATTAAAAAAAGATTTTTTTTCTCTTGTGGGGTTCATATCCTTTTCTTTATGTTGATGAGAGTTTAGATCTTTAATCTCATCAATGATCGTGTCTTATAACATTAAGTATAGTTTGATGGCCGGGGAACTATAAATATAGTGAACTTTTGAGTATGGTTGGTAAACATAGACAAAAATGCTAACGCTATGTGCTTGTTGCCTAGTGACCAAAGATAATAATTATATATTTTTTTGGATTGAGAGAAGCACAATTATTGGCAAAGGAATTGGATTTATAGGACATGCATGCATGCATCCTACATTTCCTATCCATGGAATCTAACTTGGTAGGTTCAGAAAAAGAGACTTTTAAATTGTTATTTTAACGAAAAGGAACCTTTTATGTTGATTAAATGGATAGTTGCAACTTACCAAACTTTCTTTTGAATGTTTATAATAACCATTGTCCAAAGCATATGATAAAGATGATGATGACATGGTCAAATAGTTGACTTGAACGTTATATTCCCAAAATTCAAAATATTAAAACATTCATTTTATGTAGAAAACTCAATAAAGATCGATCATTTAACTAGGCCTGGTGGCACATGACAAGAGAAGGTTCTAAGTAAAAAGACAAGTCTAGATTTCAAAAATGACACAGGACAAGAGAACTGAACAAACTCACCAAATATGCAATATTTTGGATATATAAGCCCGCAAGTCAACAACACCTGAAAATTAAACGATCGTAAAAACAACCGTAACAAGTCACTAACAACAAATTCAGTTGACGTCATGATACATTGGATAATACAACTCTTGGAATCTTTGTCTTGTAGTTGTAAATAATGCCGATTCTATGCATAGCTGATAAAACATTTACATTGGTCCCTAGATTTTAAATGTTATACGTCACATGACCTTCAAATTGTGAAAGAATTATAAAAATTAACCTAAAAATGTTAATGGCTTCCTGAATCTCATAACCAGCTCTGCTTGTAAGGTTAACATTATTTAGTTGAAAGGTCAAAACATACAACAATATAAGCTCTCGACATAGTTGTCCATGACTACGAGGACGATAATGCCTAACACACTCTCTATTAACCTATTTCAGAAAGTTCCTTTTATGTTTATTTTTAGCAAAAGTCATGTTTTCTATCTGTCCATCAGAAAAACGCGGCAAAACCTGAAACGTAAATAAAGTAAGAGAGACATTTATAGAATAACATAAAGGGTTGAAGAAAGAGGAAAAAAAAGAGAAAAGAAGTATCGTTCCAAAAGAGGGGAGTCTCAGGAAAAAAAAAAAGAGAGAGAAAGTTTTTTTTTCCGGTGACGGTGTCGGCTTCTCTGACGCTCCCCCCTGCCTTTCTCTCCCTGAATGCCTTCATCTGTATTCAGGGTTCGTTTTCTTGATACCTTGTTCTTCAAGAATCCTCATGCCTTGTTCTTCAAGCAACCTCCTCTTCTTGATTTTTTAGGGCTTTTTTGTGATCATCTTTTTGATGTATTTATTTGCAGAAAACTGCGGCTATTAATGGTTGGAGGAGTGAATACTTTAAAGGGAACAATGGATTCAAACGAAGCAATTAAAGCACACACCATCTTCTAGGTTTTGAAAAACGAGTTCTTTTTAGTTGTTGTGTATAATATAAAATAGTGTCAAGTTTTTTGCATGAATTGCTTGGCTACGACCATAACCATCACTTTCAAACCAACATTGATCTCGGATATGGCCGTGGCTATTGATCCATTCAGTGACAAGTTCCCTTACTTCAACCGTTCCTCACAAAGATGCAGACTCCAATCCCTCACCAACCTTGACTTCAGCTTCCTTCAATCCTTTAAACCAAAACCTGAAGATGACAACATCCATAGAAGTGTATCTTCTCCTTGCTTCTCTATAGCTTCCTCTGCTAACATGGAGGAAGATAAGAAAGCAACCGCTGCTCCACGGATTGAGATTCTTGGTGGACAGAGAGTTCCCACCGTTCGTGCCCTAGTGGCTGAGGTGACCATGGCTATTGTCTCCGGAGCCCAGCCTATGCTTTTACCAAGTGGCTTGGGAGGTGCCTATCTTCTCCAAACCGGGAAGGGTCACAACATTGCTGTGGCTAAACCGGTTGATGAGGAGCCTTTAGCTTTAAACAACCCTAAAAAGTCTGGAAGTTTGAGGCTAGGGCAACCTGGAATGAAACATTCTATTCCTGTTGGTGAAACTGGTGTAAGAGAGTTAGCTGCTTACTTACTTGACTACCAAGGCTTCTCTAGTGTTCCACCAACAGCTTTGGTTAGTATCTCACATGTTCCTTTCCACGTCAGCGCCGCCTTCTCCTCTGTGCCCTATAAGGTTGCTTCCTTGCAGAAGTTTGTGTGTCATGATTTTGATGCTGGAGAGTTAGGTCCAGGAAGCTTCACGGTTGCTTCGGTTCATAGGATAGGTATACTTGATGTGAGAGTCTTGAACCTTGACAGGCACGCAGGGAATATGCTAGTGAAGAGATGTGAACAAGACGAGGGAGTTGGAACTGCTGAGCTTGTCCCTATAGATCATGGTCTATGCCTCCCTGAGTGTCTAGATGATCCTTACTTTGAGTGGCTTAACTGGCCTCAAGCTTTGGTTCCATTCACTGAAACTGAGCTGGAGTATATATCTAATCTAGATCCTTTCAAAGACGCGGAGCTTCTTAGAAATGAACTGCACTCTTTGCCTGAATCTGCCATAAGGGTCCTTATAGTATGCACCGTTTTCTTGAAACAAGCAGCTGCTTCAGGGCTTTGTCTTGCAGAGATAGGTGAGAAGATGACTCGGGACTTCGCTAGAAGTGAAGATAGTTTCAGTCTCTTGGAGACCCTTTGCACCAAAGCAAAAACAACTGTAGTTGACAAAGGAAATGAAGTGAAATGTGAAGTGGAGATCTCAGAGATCATTCATGTATCTAAACCACCTTTGGCTCCCAAAGGACCACATGCAAAAGAAAAGAAGAGAGGAAACACCATGAGGAGCAAGAGCCCATCAATGAGTGTGCAATATGTTGAATCAGAAGGTGTTTCTTTCGGGGACATGACAACAGTCCAATGGGACATGTTCCTGGAGAGCTTCCAGAGACTTTTGCAAGAAGCACTGAGCAAAAGGCTAGTGCCAAGTTTAGGAAAACAATAATAAAAGAAGACAAAGAAAAACAAAAAACATAACCAATAAGATGAAAAATCTCAAAAAGGTTAAAACAAACTTTCAGGTGTTTATATAGAGGTAAACAAGGTGTGCATATGACCCATAGGCTAACTATTTAATACCTTAGAAAGCATATGGATTATATGAGACGAGCAGAGTAAACCGTCCAGTCCAATATACTTGTTATTTTTTTCTTCTTTCTCATCTCATATTGTATCATGTTATTCTGAGCATTAATTACCATTAAAATTTCTGTATAAAATCAATTGTAATGTAAGTATGTAACTTGATGTAATCAGGAATATATAAATGCAACTCAAGTTAAGTTTACTTGTTCACAAGATATCAACAAACTAATTATTAACTCCTTGAGAAAACAGAAGAAGTAGTAGCTGTTCTATATGAAATAATGCATCTAGAGTGCGTGCCGTTTTCTATTTTCCAGAAATCCACATGTTGCCGTCTTTCTTTTTTTCTTATCTCTTTGACTTCTTAGGCCATGATTATCAGGAGGTGATAAAAGGGTTTCTTGCTGTTCCAATGGTGTGGGTCCCATAAAATGGCAATAATCGATTTCAAAAGTTGTGAAATTTCAAAAGTTGTGAAATAAGGAATGCAGTTTGTCCAATTCTTACACTGTTTGCGGGCCTCACTGACATATGACGGTCTGCGATTGGTTCTTTATTTTTTTTTAATCAGACAAAAAAAAAATTAAGAAACCCTTAGTGGGTGTTAGGCATAACGATGCTCTTAGACCATCATTATCGGGTCTTCTTATAGGGTCTCTTAGTTTAATTATGAATTAAAACCCACATGTCATCTCCTCCGATCCATCTCCCTCTCTTCTACGTTCCTCTATTTTCTACGAAATCAATCATCGATCAAAAGTGGTTCAATCGATGAACAAAACTATGAAATTGGATGTGAATCGATGGATTAATAAAAGAGAAAGAAAAAAAAGAGGGTCTTTTCTCTTTCTTCTGCGAGGGAGAGAGAGAGAGAGAGAGAGAGGAACAGAGCTCTGATAATGGAGAACTTGGGCTTAACAGAGCTCTAACAGTCGACTCCTCTCCTCCAATCGAGGAGGAAGAACCCAAAACGCAGAGATTCGACCCAGGCGCCCTTCCTCCGTTACGTCGTGAGAGATGTGCGATCGTGTTTGCGTTGGCTGCTGGAGCTGCTTACCTCAACAATTGGCTTGTTTGGCCTCTCTATTGGTTTGCTCAAGGAACCATGTTATGGGCTCTCTTCGTTCTTAGCCTCTATTCTTGTCCCTTACCATGACTGGTTCGTTTTGCTTTCAAACCTATCTCTGGGAAGCAACTTGTTTGTCCCTTACCATGGCTGGTTCGTTTTGCTTTCAAACCTATCTCTGGGAAGCAACTTGTTGATTATTTTTGTCTTCTACATGTTTAAGTATATGGCCTTTGATTGATCTGCAGGAGAATTAGCCACAGAACTCACCACCAGAACCATGGACATGTTGAGAACGACTAATCTTGGCATCCTGTAAGTTGCTTTCTTGTTGTCTTGTTTCAGTGTTGTTGTGTTTCTTATTTATATAATGTTTCTTAGATGAAGTTTTTATTTATATAATGTTTCTGTAACTGCAGATGTCTGAGAAAATCTACAAGAGTTTAGACAAACCCACTCGGTTCTTTAGATTTACACTGCCTCTTGTGATGCTTGCTTATCCTTTCTACTTGGTAATTGAAGTGGGTTTCAATCAAAGTAGTTAGCTTTTCAGCAAAGTTCAAAACTTCTTAAGAAATTTGTCATAAAGAGTTTCAAAAGACTAGTTTTAGGGGCAATGGCTTTAGTACTAAACTTCAATGTTATAATGTTTCTTTTAAGGATCTTTCATTAGTAGTGAAATCACGGGTGTTTAAGTGTTTTTGTTTAAGGTTTGACGAGTTGTTTCTTGTCTGTTTCATGCTAGTTCTGTTGATGTGTTTGTTGTTTGTTGTTCTGATCTTATGTTTCATGTTCTTGTTCTTATGTTTCATGTATTGCATCTGGTTATTGATTCATCTTCGTCTTTCAGGTCAAGACATAGTCAAAGAATGGAGCATTGGGAGTTTTTTTGTGTCACGGAGTGGAGGAAGTCTTGTAGTTTTCTGTTTTGTTGTCTTGTAGCATTGGGAATAAGCTTGTAGTTTTTTGTCATGGAGGAAGTCTTGTGGTTTTCAGTCACTTTTGATCACACATATACTCTCTCGTTCTCAACCGACCAAGATCATCTTGTGTAGACATGTTTTTCATAAAATGTTTAATTTTTTTTAAGAACTCTTAACTAAGAAACTTGCATTGGAGATGGTAAATATTAAAATTTCTTAGCTATGTCTCTTAAGTCACTTTACTACTTAAAAACTATTAAAAAATAATTAAGACACCAATTTTGGGATAATGATGCTCTTATATTCATATAAAGAAGGAAACACTCACCCTCTCAGTTAATGACACGTGTCATTCGGTCCGTGGCTTGTCACTTTGCTTCCTCAATCGTCAAGCTACAACGTAAAGAGACCGGCGAGGCCACCCACAACTTGTGAATCTGAAAATGGAATCAAAAGCTTTCGTATCTGTTACGTTCTTGATCGTAACCCTCCTCCTCTGTCGAACAATTCAATCAAGAAGTTGCAGATCAGATGAGAAAACCACGGAGAAGACGATGATTTTAGGAGGCGTTCATGATCTCCGAGGAAACCAAAACAGTGGAGAGATCGAGAATCTCGCTCGATTCGCTATTCAACAACATAACAACCGAGAGGTTTTCAATTCCTCTCTTTTCTTGTTACAAGAATCTTTGTCTGATTAACTTTTGTTTTGTTTTCTTGTCGGGTAAGTGCAGAACAAGGTTCTTGAGTTCAAGAAGATTGTAAAGGCAAGAGAACAGGTAGTTGCTGGAACCATGTACTACTTAACTCTTGAAGCAAACGAAGGTGGCCAGGCCAAGAACTTCGAAGCCAAAGTTTGGGTGAAGCCATGGATGAACTTCAAGCAGTTACAAGAGTTTAAAGAATCTTCTTCTTGAACATTTCACTTGTTCAAAAGGGTAATCTAAATGTTTCTGCTAAATTATATGAAATAAATAAGGCTGAGATAGCTTTGTTTCAGACCAGTGTGTGTAATACTAAACCAGAAGTTAATGTAATCAAGGAACCTGTTATGGCTTTAGACCCTATACTAAAAATATAGCGTAAATATTGCGTAAATCAATTTTCTTATCGGAACTGGGAGCACAATAGTACTAATTAACGCTATCTGCTTGTGTATATTTGGCTTTCTGTTCGTTATTACAATGAGAAAGAAGCTGAATTATTTGCTTATCTTTGATACAAGTGACACAACTAATCTCATCAAAAGTTTTCAATGATAAACCACAGAAGAGACATGCATACAAAAAAAAAAAAAACAGCAATACCAAAATGAATAAGAAGGGCAGTACACACAATAACTACTCTACCAAAAAAAATTGCACGTACGTCCAAGTCCATCGATCGACATATAGCTAATAGAAGTAAAGATAATAATTATTAAGAGTGCATTCATCATCCAGATACACACAAACGGCTCATCGTACATACATAATGAGCTTTGAGATTAAACATAAGTAAGAAAGCCCCGAGGTTGCATTGTATTATCATCACACGATTTATTATTATTAAACACCAAAGATAGAGCTTCTTGAGAGAAAAATTTCTAGATAAATCTCCTCTGCTTCTTGAAAGCAATGACCTTGTCCTCGATCTCGTCGTCGGTATCGTCGTCGGTCTTGCCGGCAAACTCAATCATATGAGCTACATTAAACACAAGAGTTCATGAGAAGTTTGTTTTACCGTATCGTCGTCGGTCTTGCCGGCAAACTCAATCATATGAGCTACATTAAACACAAGAGTTCATGAGAAGTTTGTTTTACCTTGAAACCGAAGAATCAATTAAAAAAAAAAAAAAAAAAAAATTCATGTGCTTACCTGGGACAGTATAGCCCAAACCAATTTGACCGTTGCCAAGGGGACGGTTACTTAGGACTGAAGGTACGCGAGAAATATCTAATTTGAATCCTCCCACTTTAGTTCCATGAAGATCCAGAGCCCTAGCTTCTTCTTCTTGTAGGGAAAAATAGATATTAGTCTGCTTGTCGAGAGTATTGACAAAACCATGAGTTATCTCTCCACAGTAAGAGAAATGTTTTTTCAAAGCGCTCTCGACTTGGTCTACAGGAAGGGAAGTGTCATATCCCCTAACCGAAACGCCATACCAACTGCAGTTAATTTTGCAAATGTGTTATCTAACAACAAACAATACATATAATTTACAGACAATAAAAAACCAAATCAACTTACAATTTTGGGTCATTCATTAGTTCGTCAATCAAAGAGGATCTATAGCGTGATGACTCCTCGTCTTCTTGTTCCGGTTCAACCTTAACAAGAGCATTCCATCCTCCAATGTCAGTTCCATTAAGTTGCAAGGCCTTCTCTTCTGCGCCATCTCCGAGAAGAATAACAACAGCACGTCTGTGGAGATTAGGGCTATCATCAGGGTCTTTGGGAACGATAACGCTTAAGACTTCGCCACATGAATTGAAGTGATTAATCAATTCCTTCTTGATTTCATCCTCAGGCAGACAAGTGTCGTCTCCACAGAAATTATAACTCTAGGAAGATATCAACAATTAACAATAACATAAACAAGTATCTCCAAACAAAAAAATAAACAAATAAATAAAAGAATTTGTGGAAGCCCCCTTAGTCCAGTGGTTGACTAAGGGTTCGTTAATGCTTTTACACCAGGTCTGAGGTTCAAACCCAGAAAACGCAAATTATGTAGATCATGGAAAAAAATGGTTACAAGAGGTCTTCAGCATGGTGCAATGGCGTATCATCCAACATGGATCTTATAGGACGGCTCAGAGTGATGCAGTCAGACGTGCATTTTTCATTTGATGGTAGAATTGTCGGCTGTAGAATCGTCTATGTAATATTTCTCATCGTTGTAATAGCATAATTAATTAGACGTTAAAAAAATATAAAAGAATTAATTACCTGGGCTTGCCTCTGCACTTGTCGACAAAGGCTTTTTCAGCAGCCTCACTCTCGAAGCCCGTGGCGGATCTCAGGATAGTGTACACGTCCATGGAGAAGAGGCAAATAACCACCCAAAAGTAAAATAGCTGTGATATTAATTAAGGTAGTTTTTGGTCGCTAATTACATCACTAACCCCAACGATAAAGAAACATAGTTTCTGATTTAGTAATCCTTTTCCAACAAATATAACTAATTTATAAAAGGAGATTACAAAATTAGATTATCCCTTTGTTGTACCACATATTTACAATGACATGTCATTGAGATATTTATTGAACCTATATTTAAGTATGTTGGTCATTTCCTAATTAAAATTATAGATTTTCTTAATCGAATCTTAACCAAAATAGACTTTTCAATAGATTTCTTAATATATTTCGTATTAACATATTTAATGTTTTCTGATATTTATTACTAGTAAATAATAAAGTAAAACCACACATCATAATCAATTTTTATAATATATAAATAAAATATAAAATAATTTATTCATAAATTATTGGTTTAATGTTTTCATATATATAAGTCATATATATAATTATACTAATAATTCATGAAACATTGTGGTATAATAAACGATTAAAATAACAAAAATATAATTATTCAAAGTAATAAATAAAAAAATTATGTTTTAAAATGTTATACTAACAATTAGTTAATACAGCTGACAAAAAAAACAATTAGTTAATACATTTTAATTTACAAATATATATTAAACCATTTAGTAAAAAAAATATTAAAGCGAAAACAAATATTTAGACGGTCACATGTCAAACTCTAGGAATAAACAATAACATTGTAAAATAATTTTTTTAACAAATTTATTTGAATAGAAATTATAATTCCAAAATTTTTAAATTTATTTTAAGGGGTGCTAAAGATTTATGACCCAAATCTATACTGTTTAGTATGCATAATTGAAATTTATATCAGAATATTTTATTAAAATTAAAATTTTATTTTTTGTTATAACTACATAGTTTACTTTTCAATCTAAATTTATGAATAGAAGGTGCAACTTTATTTTGTGCTATAAGTTTTTGTTTGTGAAAAATAATTTAAATATAAACTACAAAGCTTTATGGAGTAAAAACAAAAAAATATATAATTTTAAAAATTATGAAATTATCTGAAAAAATGGTAGAAGAAGTAAAGGAAGAAGAAAACCATAAACTATAATATTATTTTGTTCAAAAAAACCATAAAAATTTGAAAATATAGTTAATGTTAAGAATATTTACTATTAACAATATAGAACAAAACTTTTACGTATATAAAAATGAAAGCAAACACCAACGCAATTGTGCGGATCAAAATCTAGTTATATTTGTAAAGAAGTTTCTTAGTTACAAATAACAACCATAGTACAGTAACCTTATACCACCATATATTCGAAGAAAGAACGACTACAAATCAGTAGTAGGAAGAAATCTCCAAAAGACTCCATTCCTCCATCCAGCGACGGTCTTCTCCTTCCAAAAAGTTGGCCAACACATACCAAACTAAAGCCTACTTAGAAGTAGTTGCTTTCATTAACAAACAATTCAAATAACCAATGAGGTGGCTAGAGAAGACGACAAAAAACAAAAAAGAATGCGTGCCGTTTCTATTATTCAGAAACCCACATCATGTCGTGTTTTGTTTTTCTTATCTCTTCAACTCCTCATAAAGATATGGCAACACTCACCCTCTCAGTTAACGACACGTGTCACTCGTTCGGTGACTTGTCACTTTCCTTTCCTTAATCGTCAAGCAAGCAACAACTTGTAGAGAAGGGCGTGGCCACAACTTGTGAGATCTAAAATGGAATCAAAACCTTTCGTCTCTGTTACGTTCTTGACCGTTACCCTTTTTCTCGGTGGAGCAATTCGATCAGGGATCTGCAGATCAGAAGAGAGACGCATGGAGCACGTGATAGTAGGAGGCGTTCATGATCTCCCAGGAAACCAGAACAGTGGAGAGATCGAGAGTCTCGCTCGATTCGCTATTCAAGAACATAACAACAAAGAGGTTTTCAATTCCTCTGTTTGATCCTGACAAGAATCTTTGTCTGATCAAGTTTTGTTTTGTTTTGTTTTCTTGTCGGGTAAGTACAGAACAAGGTTCTTGAGTTCAAGAAGATTGTAAAGGCAAGACAACAAGTAGTTGCTGGAATGATGTACTACCTAACTCTAGAAGCCAACGAAGGTGGCCAGGCTAAGAACTTCGAAGCCAAAGTTTGGGTGAAGCCATGGATGAACTTCAAGCAGTTACGGGAGTTTAAAGAATCATCCTCTTGAACATTTCACTTGTTCAAAGGGTAATAATCTAAATGTTTGTGCTAAATTATATGAAATAAATAAGTCTGATATAGCTTGGTTTCAGACCAGTGTGTAAGAACCTGAAGTTAATGTAATCAAGGAACTTGTTATATATGGTTTCTTGTAATTTGTTTTTTTGTTAACTATAATGAGTTTAGGCTTTAGACCCTAATCTCCTCTATGGCCCGGAATCAGTTTGCGCTATACTAAAAATATAGCGTAAATCAATTTTTTTATCGGAACTAGGAGCACAAATAGTGCCAACGCCAGTTGTGTATATTTGGCTTTTTGTTTGTTATTACAATGAGAAAGAAGCTGGTTTCTTTTGCTTATTTTTGATACAAGTGACACAACTAATCTCATCAAAAAGCTTTCAATGATAAACCACAAAAGTGAGACATGCATACAAAGAAAACAACAAGGCCATCGGCATCACTAGCAGCAGCAGGATGTGGATCAGAGAGACGGTTACATATCGAAAGGCACGCGTTTATAAAGTTCAGAAGGCAACCTAGGCGTTGCAACGGCTTGAACAGGAACACGCATGTAAGTAACGAGTCCAGGGTTTTCAGACATGTCAATCTCCTCTGGCTTAGTGCCTTGAGGCGGTGTCCAAACGAAATGGTGAAGCAAATGACTCATCATCGACGTCACCAGATTGATACCAAGTTGTGCACCGGGACAGACCCTTCTTCCTGCTCCAAAGGGAAGCAGCCTAAAGTCATGACCTTTCATGTCAACATCTTCCTCCAAGAACCTCTCTGGTCTAAACTCTAATGGGCTTTTCCACACGGTCGGGTCTCTAGCCACCGCCCAAACGTTCACATGGACGTTTGATCCTTTGGGAATGTGGTAGCCTCCTATCTTGACGTCTGCGTTGGATCTGTGAGGAAGCATTAGAGGCGTTGGAGGGTGGAGTCTGAATGATTCTTTAACCACGCATTGCAAGTAGGGTAAGCGTGAGAAGTCTGGCTCGGTTAGGACCCGGTCACGTCCGATAACACGGTCGAATTCTTCTTGTACTTTTTGTTGTACTCTTGGATTCTTGATCATCTCCGCCATGCCCCATTCCGCTGTTATAGCTGTTGTGTCCATCCCCGCCGTGATCATATCCTGCACACACACACACACACCAATGACCTAACGTGAGCAACAAGAGACCTACATAACTCAAAGGGTCTAAATGGTTGTTCTGTTTTTGGTGTTAACTAGCTCGAAAACATCTAACCAGCTAACGGATTGTAGGACTGCGAAAATTCTAATTGAAAATTACGATCTAACTCAGCTCATTAGGTTTATAAATAAATGGTTACAACACTAATTGTTGTGCACTGTCTTAGCAACCATTCAAGCCTAAAAATTCAAAATATATCTCAATTTAAGTTCTTATAAACACTAAACGCACCCATAGGAGACCAATGATGGTGTCTTCACTAAGATCATACTGATCCTTCAATGTAAGCAACGCATCAACGAAATGCTGTTTGGCTTCACTAGACTTTTGACGTGCCAAAGTGTGCTCCTCCATGATAGCTCGTGTGAGGAGGTCCCTACGAGTTACGTGCTTAGCAAACGCCTTCTCATCCGCGGGAAACATCCACCGGAGCCAGGGGATGTGTTCAGCTATCGACAGTGAAGCACCTAGCTTCAGACCGTTGGATGATATGGCCTTGAGCTCAAGCCCTTGCTCGTCCATCACACCTTCCGCGTTCACAAAACGCTTCCCGAACGCTAGCCGCGTTATGTTGTTGAACGCAACCGCTCCTAAGTACTTCCTCAGTTGTAATCCTTTTGTTTTATTTTCTGAAGACGGAATTATATTAGACATTATAAGTTTATGGGGTTAATGAGAGTTGAATTTAGTTAGAGTTGGTTGATTTAAAGAATAAAAAAAATATTTTTAAAGTTGTTAAAAATTTGAAGAGTTTTTTTTTGTATTTTAAAAGTTTATAAAAATATTCAAATATATAATAATTATAAGAATCTAAAGGATATATGCAATATTTTGAAGAAAAATTATAAGTTAAACTGTTTATAATTCTTTGAAGACCAATGAATTGTTTATGACGTGAAATAATCATTGATCCAATAAACTAGATTTTAGTAAAAATGTTAATTTAGTTAAAAAAATTAGCATATCATTACAAATTCATTTCTGATACGAATGTTCGTAGTGCGAAGAATTATTATTTGATTATACAATCACAAATATATTAGCATAATTAGATTATTTATTAATATAAATCAGATTCATAAATAAATAGTAGTCTTTTGTATGAAAGATTGACCTAAAATGATATTGATGCCGTACCATGAACGTTACAGTCTCTGAAGACGGACTCAACCATGGCAGTGACTTCATCTTCACGTATAGGTCTAAGAGATTCGAGTCGTTTAGGTGTGAAAAGCTCAAGCGTGCAAACTTTTCTCACCTTCACGTAGTGTGGCCCATAATCAGCCCATATAAGATCCTGACCGTTGCGGCTGAATGCTTCTGTCGATCTGTTCCGGTGCCTGTCGGCAAGTTTCTGGTCGTGTTCTTTGAGGACTTCTTTAGCTAGCTCGGCGCTAGATACGACCACGTTTAAGATAGAACCAATCCAGACCGATATGATTGGTCCATAGGTTTGAGCCCACTCATAGTAGCATCTGAACCGGACCGGTTTTATGTCGTTGAGGTTACCGACGATAGGCTTGGGACGTGGGCCTGGTGGGAACTTGAATCTTAGCCGTTGAATCAGCTTGTAAGAGACGACGGCGGCAAGTGTCGCCGCCGCTATAAGGAACCACGACATCGGATTGGTCAGCAAACTATTAGTAAAAAGGGGAAAAAGTACGTATAAATCGAATTCACTTCTAGAATTCTAGATAGATGTGGTCGAGACTTTGAGTTATATTAGGGAGGGGTTGGTGAACCAATTTATTTTATTTATTTTAGAATAAAAATTGGGAAATATTTAGCTTTTAGCAAACAAATTATCTTTTTAGACTTAAATATGGAATTAAATCGCAAAGTTCACGACACAAACAACAAAGTGGACGATGTCCATTATTGATGATGGGGTATGTTAGATGTGGACGAGACTTTGGCAGAGAAAAAAACAGAAGTGGAAAATATCTAGAGTGAATTAGGTGAAAACACATAGAAAACATGTATATTAGCAAAATACCTATAACAGTAGAATTTACAAAAAAACTGTAGATGCAGACAAACAAAATTACAATTATAACCTCAGATATCTTTTTATGTAGGCGTACAAGTGAGAAAAGATTTGGTAAAGATTTTATTTAAATTTTGGTATAGGTCCACATTAAATAGTTTGTAACTAAAATTACTTAAGTTTATATATATGGTATGTGTGTTTCCAAGAATAATATAGAGAGATATTATTCAAGTTTAATAATTTGATATCAAATGGAATAAGTTTTCAATCTGCACCGCATATTTTTTATAATATCATTGCAAAAACCGACTGGAGTTCCGTTCCGTTCCGGCGTTTATAAAGAAGAAAAGTGATAGTTTCTTCGTATTCACAAAATTTTAGAACATTTTTTTGTTATGAAATTTAAATAAATCCATTTTAAATTGGTTTCTGCATAAATTATCTCTGCATGATGAATCTAAAAGGGGTAGAGACATTTTCGTGCTTAAACTTTTAAATTCTTATCAATTTACACACTATCTTAATTTACAGTGTTTGTTTGTGTAGATAGCGATAAGACTTTCAGTGATTACAGCTAACATTACAAATGTACGTACAATATTATAATTAGCGGTGTTTATAAAGTTATGAATCGGATAATAGTTTTGCTCGCTGAAAATATTATTATTGTATAATTATAGATATTAACATGATTGTTAAACCTAAACGAAAGTTCGAGCTAACATGTTAGTTAGCGTGGTTTTACTTCGACTTGCATGATTTTTTTTTGTATTAACTGGTATTTTATTTTACTTACCGGATATTTAGAAAGATAACGGTCAATTTTATAAATAGATACAATTTAAAACATAGCCGTAGACTGATATTGAAATTTTTGATCACCTTCTATTTGAAAATGATGTCTATTTTAATTTCTAAAAAGTTAATATATAAGTTATTAGGGATATACTCCAACTTATGCAGACACTTTATATGTTTGTTGGTATTTAATTTCAATTTTATGGATAAGAAATTTAAAGTCCAAGTAAGGCTCAGTTGAACCGTGAGCTTTTGCTTACAAGAAGATCAGATTACTAAGCTTATAAGAAGATAAAAACACGTGTAAGTTAACTGAAGATTCAAAGATATGTGGCAACGCCGTACTGTACCACCACCGCCTTGAGCACCGATCACTGCTACGATTTCCGGCAACGTCAACCGTAATAAAAAATCAGCAGCTTATTCTTGTACCGATTTGTTAAAACTCCCCCTCTCTAGCTGATAATCTTTGAAGTGGAATTGATTCTTCGTCTAAAACAAACGACAAACTTACGTCAATTTTGCAACAAAAGCTGGACTAAATCAAGGAAGTTTATCATCAACTCAAATCTTAATTTCGATAGAGAGACTTTGCTATGGGCTTTTCTTAAGCCAATCATAGAAGCAAAGATTTATAAACTTCTCGAAGAGAAAATATTGAGCAGTCAAATTCAAAATCAAAGAAAAGTGAAGAACAGAGAGAGAGGAGATGAAAAATGATCGAAAACTAAAATTTTTGAAAGAGAAGAAAAAAAATATTCTCGATTTAAGTTTAAATTGATAGGTAATACATGCACATCGGAATAGAGAGGAAATATAACATGTATATGTAAACTATCACATAAAATTATAAAAACTAGATTCTGAGTAGCGAAAGAAAGTCATATTTTAGTAATAAAGGTAATATGGTATTAAAAATTATCAAACAGTGCCAAACAGTACAAATTGATATTTAGCTAATTATAATGTTTTGTCTTGGTAGGGAGTGCAGATACTCAAAAATCTACATAATTTTTTTTAACTTTTTATTAAGATCGGTAGTTTATACAAAAAAAAAATCATTACTTTGGATTTCACTGGTTACTTTATCGAGAGAATTGAGGTGAAATCCATTCACCTGAGCTTTTTTCTCAACAACTTTTCATGATTATTTGTTCAACTTTTCATAATTATATGTGAAACAGTAGTGTTTTATATTCACTAATATAGTATTATTGCGGCAAGGAAAATATTTTTCTGTTTCATTTCATAGTTTTTGACACTAATATCTTTGCATAATTTGTCAATGGAATTAAATAGTTTATGAGAAATGTTCGTTTTTCCAATGAATACAATGTAAAATGTTATTATATTATAGACTAGTTTTACTTTCAACAAATGTATTTAATCGAATATCAAGGACTAATTACTGCATGAATGTTCAAATACGTGCATGTTAGCTAGGTGTTAGTCACGTTGACAATAAAAACTAGGGAACGCAAAGACTGCAAAACATATTTTCTTATAAAGATAGAATCACAATCAAGTTCCTTCTAAGTACAGTGTCTAATCCACACTAAACTAGTATTGTTGCATTTCCTGCCAATGCTGCCATCATTAAAATTATAATCATGTTTTCTATTTCAAATTTTGAAAACATTCGTTTGGCGGTAGTAAATGTTTATTTGTCTCTCCCTACGTAAGATACCGTGGTCACAAGCGTTTTGTTAGCGAGTGGGGAAGTGTAGGATAAGGAAGCTTTAGTTAATTTTGAGGTTGGTGTGAGAGACACGTCACCTTTATTGGCAATCACATGAAGTAGAGAGGGTTGGTGCGATATAACCAGACATAGCTGCGTGCGATAGACAATGGTTTAGACTCGCTCATTACAAATCAAACTGTTTTTTTCTGCCTAAAGAATTTTCAACAAAAACAAGTGGGTTCACCTCAAATCTACGTACAAGATCATAATCTAATCAATAATTAATCAGTTGTTAAAAGATAATTTTGTTGCTTTTTTTTCAAAACCAAAAAAGGTGTGGGAGATTCGGTGTTGTGTGTTAAGTGTGACAGATGAGTAGGTGGGTGTGTTTAGTGAGACGTAAAATTTATATTTTACTTTTGCGTATTTTTCTGTAGAAGACTTGTTAAAAAAATTGTTATTATATTCATTATAGGTGAAATGTTATTTTATATTCATTTATAGGTGGGTTCAATCATTCAATATGTGGCTCCATAAGAGGCAATGTTATTTAATTTTGTTACACATATAGACCCTACTTTGCTCCTGGTTAAATTTGAATGCCTGGCCAAATTTCTCCCAATCTAATGATGTTCAGCAAACATATATACTATTTTTTTTTGATAAACCCTATCGGCTGATCCGATCGGCTTCGGGAATAACACATTTAGTGCTACAGAGTAGACTAGCCGAAAGCGTACCACACTATCTGGTCCGAGTTTGGAATACCTTCCGACTAATGCAAAGGATGGATGTTACGACCCACCATGTAAACCACTTGGGGCGAAGCCCAAACTCATACTAGCTAAGTGGTGATAATTTAGTTTTCAGAAAAAAATAAACTTAAAACTGATGTGGATACACACCAAATCTCAAGAGATTTCCACTAGGCTACCACTTAAACATATATTATGTTGTTGAACATGTTTTCTACTTTCAGTCTTTCAGTTTAATGATTTTTAAACATACATTTATTTGTTAAAGATATTAGACTATTTTCATTGTATTTTGATATTCTTTTATTTAAAATAGATAATTCTGAATTTATTCCAAAGTATTTTTAAAAATAATATTTAAATAAAATAGATATATGTTAATTCTTCTCTTAGATAGAAAAATATTATTTAATTATATATATATATATATATATGAAATATAGTAAATATGTATTATTATAGAAACCAATATAGAAATGAGTTAAAAATGTTTATTCGTTAAAGAAAGGTTGGAGATAATTTCACATGCAGTTTTAGTTTATTTTATCAACAATATATAATATAGATCTGCTACTGTGACACGAAATATATGTAACTTTGGCATATAACCTTTATATATTGTTTTGACTGGTTTAGTTAATATGTTTCCGACTGGATTTCTATTTGGGGTTTATAATGGGTTTTATTTCGAACACTATCAAGCCTTTGGCCTTGTGTAAATTAAATGCATAATAAATACTAGAGTACAAATTTCTAGCCAATTAAAAACACAAATGGAGTAAATTAAATGCAGAATAATACTCCATCCGTATCATTTTAATTATAGTTTTAGGTTCATGCATACAGATTAAAAAAACATTTAATTTTATACATTTTCAAAATAAAAATATCATTACCCATACATTTCCATATTTCAACCAATAGAAAATAAATATGAGAATTTTATTAATAAATTTTGCATTAAAATCATAAAATGACATTTATTTTGAAACAAATTTTTTTCTCTACAACAACACTTAAACTGAAACGGAAAGAGTATAGAGTACAAGTTTCTCAAAATGAGCCAATTTCCTCCATCCTCTTCTAATTATTTATCTTCATGTTTTTTTATGGCTTAATGTAAATTTCTATGAATAAACGGCAGAGAAATTGATCAATGGTCATTTCTAGCCAATTAAAAACACAAATGGAGTAAATTAAATGCATAATAATATAGAGTACAAATTTCTCAAAATTAGCCAATTTCCTTCGTCCTCTTCTAAGAGTGTGATTGAGAAAGCTGGTGCAAATAGGAAGAAATAAAAGTAGCGTAACTGAGCAAAATAAGAAATAAGAGAAAAAATGTATTTTGGAGTAAAACTTTTACTCCAGAGAGAAGGAAAGAAAAACTTTACTCTAAAAAAGCAGAAAATGACAAAAGTATTTACTCTAAGCAGCGTGATAATTTTCAACTTGATTGGACAAATATTAGCGTAACTAGGTGGAAACTAATATTACTCTACAAAAATTACTCTAAAAATACTTTTCAGTCAGAGCCTAAGTCTTTATCTTCATGCTTTTTATGGCTTAATGTAAATTTCTATGAATAAATTTAAAGTCTAAATTGTGTACTTTTGCTGCTAATACTGAAAGAACTACTATTAGTACATAAAATCAAATTTATAATAGAATGTGTTTGTATTTTGTATTAAAAACATATTTTATCTGCAAATCATATATGATCATATCAAAATTTTAAAATATTATTTTCTAATAAATTTTGTGAATTTTAATCATTTTTAGAGAGATTGAAAGCCATTACAGTGACGAGAAAGATATTTAACAATAAAATAAGTAGAAAAGAAAGAAAAATAGCCAATTTTTTGGATGTTCATCTGATTAATTTGATTGCTGTTATGATTATGGATCTTAATTCTCCTAAAAGCTATAAAATAATAATTAACAAATTTATTAGTTTATAAGTGAAAGCTTGTATACCAACACATAGTATGAAACAAAGAAACAAAGGAAATACAATTTTCATTATGTATCTTCGCTAAATCCACAAATAATGGTATGTAGTAGTTGGATACTAATACCAAATGCAGTGATTTACATAAGTTCATAGCTAGTCAGAGATCAAAATGGACGGTACATTTGGAATCCTTGGTTACTGAAGTTAGAAACCATAAATAAAACTTTTGAAGCGGAGGAAGGAATTAAAACAAGAATCAAAAAGCTGCCACTCTTCTCCCAACTTTGCCTCAAACAAAAAAGTTCATCTACTTAGCACCTTGAAACGTTATCCACACTTTCAAAACCAAAAACCACAACCAAAACCCACAACCACTGCCGATGATTCCTTCTCTTCCGACTTGATTTTCCCGGTTTCAACATCCTCATGAGCTTCGTCTATTTTCGGCATTATGGAGAGACCATTATTGCCACTACAACACTTAACGGCTTCTAAAGTTGGGTTATCTTCACGGCATATTGCTTCACCGTCATCGTCTAGGTGCTTTGCCCATAACACGGTGTAGACTCCCACCGTCAAAACTACCACTCCAATACCCCTAAAATATAAATTTCCGTTTAAATTAATTAAAACGAGATTGCCAAAACTAAACCACGTAATGAACAAGTTGTTGTTAACGTACCCTCCAAGATAGGTTCCTTGGCCGAGAACAAAGAAGCTCATTATGGAGACAATGACAACGACAAGAGGGTTAAAAGCAGTGACGAAGACAGGCCCCTTTCGCTGCATCATAAGTCCTTGAATGTAGTAAGCTATGCTCGACGACATTATTCCCTGTGAACAATCAAAATATATAATTTGTGAATGGATCTTTAATTTGTGTTATAGAAAAGTGCTTTGAAATTTTAAACGGACCGCGTATACAGACGCGAGAAGA
The DNA here is from genome assembly GCF_000695525.1 of Brassica oleracea var. oleracea. Classification (NCBI taxonomy): domain Eukaryota; kingdom Viridiplantae; phylum Streptophyta; class Magnoliopsida; order Brassicales; family Brassicaceae; genus Brassica; species Brassica oleracea. The sequence goes on from NC_027751.1 coordinate 51,304,501, forward strand.
TTCATGTCAAAACCGATGTTCAAAGCCGAAGGATTATGTTCCATTACGAAGGTTAGGGCTAAGGACTGCAACGTTCCCATGAAACAGACCATCGTTGATAACGAGAGATGGGCTGAGTATTTCTTCAAAGTCGATGCCTAACAAAAAACACATATAACCTGCTTAGTTGGTTAAATTCATATATATTTATACATATATTCTATAACAAAATGTCTAAATTAAAATCGAAGAGAATTTTTATTGTGAATATTCTAATCCAATCATGTTTTTTTTTGTCTTCATTATAAATCTTGTCTGTATTGTAATAAATCGAAAAAAATAAGATTTAACTGGAACTTTAATTATACTTTAATATAATCAATCTTAACTAAACAATTTGGTGTATCATTGACCAATCTAAGCGTTTATTGATTTATCTATCCGCACAATCTTAGATTCTAATCAAGTCCCACGAAACTATATAACACCAACTACTTTTTTAGATTTGATCAATAAATGATACCTGAAGAATGAAGAACGACGCCCATGAGAGGGAGGCGATGAGGAGGAAGATGGTGGCTTTAAGATAATCACCGGCCAGCGGCGAAGAGGCGGTGGTGAGTTGAGATCGGAAGGAGCTGATGAACGGGCCTTTGTATAATATCATCAGTATTGATCCAACCACTGTCACTAATGTCCCCACCACTTTTACTTGGCATCTTACTTTTCTCATCTCCACTCTCTCCATCCTTTTTGCAACATTCAAATATGACATAAACACATCAATATTTCATAATTTATACATCTACTTATGAATGTGTAACCAAAAAAAACATCTACTTATGAATATTGATGCATATCCACGTATGCGAATAATATAAATAAAATATAGCTTTTACGTATCTATTTATGTATTTACCTGAAAAGAGTGGCGAGGATAAAGGTAATAGCGGGCGCGATGTTGCTGACGGCCGTGGAAAACGTCGGAGATGTGAGTTTCAGACCGATGTAGTATAGGTTCTGATTAATCACAGGCCTGTTTTAATAACACGATGGTTGTTAGCCTTATAAATATAACAATTTTCATACATTCAACGAGAGAAAAAAGTTTTGGAGATGGTTTAAGAAGACTAACCCAAGAAGAGCAAGAACAAATATGTGCATGAATATTGAAAACGTCATCTTTGACCTCACTTTCCTACAAAATCCCCCAAAACGCATAAATATTACAAAACGCATCAAAAGAAACATTAACTGTTTGTCTCTGATGAGTACTAATATCTTTGTACCTTTCGGAGAGAAATGCGAAAGGTGCGATCGCGGCTGTGGCAAAAGCGTTGCGGTATGCAACAAGAACGTAATGGCTCATACCACGGTCAAGGACGGTTTTAGTGACCAGGTTCATACCGGCGTATCCAAACTGAAGGCAAATCATTGCAAAGTATGGTTTAGCTGATTCTGACATCCTTAGTCCCATCTCAACTCGTTAGGACAAATGAGAGTTAGGAACAGAGAGGAGAGAAACACTTGGAGAATGTGCTTTTCCCTGAGAACCAGTGGTGAGAGGTTCTTTGTATTTATATTCGGATTTGTTCACTGTTCTCTGCTTTCTTCTTTTCATTTTTATTTTCTATTAACGTTATTAAATTTTATTTTATTTTATAATGACGTCGTAACAATTGTGTGTCATGAATTCATTATCTCTAAAGTAAGTGGATAAAACACTGTATATGTAAATATTCGGTTTATATGACTTTATAAAACCAGTCATATTAATTAGGTAAAAAAACTTGTGGCTACTAAAACTCGAGATTAATAGTGTGATTGATGTGGAACAAATGAGTTGATTAGTTTAATACGGTAGGTACAATTATATCATGTTTCTAAATATTTTTTGTAGTTGCAGATATAGCGGCATAACGGATATACTCGAGATGATTCTTTATATAGTTAGTAACATGTGCAAATGGAAAAAAAACCTTGTGCACAGTACTACTATTGGTCTTGAGCAACCCCAACAGATAGTTTTTATCATGGAATTTGAAAGTTACAAATTAGTGTATGTATATAAGAGTATATTAAAAAATTTGGAAACCCAACCAATAATATCTCATTTGACATATTGTTGTTTGTTGGGTTTCCAAAAATTTTAGTATACCTTTAATAAATAATTATTATATATATATAACTTGAAAACTCCATGGTAAAAAAGTACTATCGGAGTTGCTCTGCATGGATGTTAGTGACACGTAATATTAACATTAAGTTGGCCTAAAAAAATTGTGCACAGTACTGCTATTAACTCACTGGAAACAATCTTAAGGCTGTGGTTGAAAGTTGTGGTAGGCTAAAAGTATATAGACAAATCGATGCGTATCGTTTATGTTGGTTAATGTATAAAAGGAATTTGACAAATCGACCAACCAAGCCACTACAAAACGATACGCATCGTAATATGGCGTTATATACGTATATGGAGTGTGGCGTATGGGATTTAATCAATTAAGGAACACAAGGTGACAAAGTGAACTGCACGTGGCTGCAACAATCGATTGGATTCAATCCTATATACGGCTGGGACCCATATCTCGAAACTACCATTTCTATCTGAAATTGCATTCTTAATCCCATAATCAATTTGGACAACGTTTTCTAAAATTTGATATAAAATCAACTAAAATTGAATATATTTGGTGGGTTCCTTTTCTTATGATAGAAGAATTTGAGTATATATGTATGTGAATGCGTATGATTATATGCGAGTGCAAATGCGCATATATGTCAGTGCGTTTGTATACATATATTATATGCACCTATTGATATCAATCAGCATAGAATTGCTTATCCCGTTATCCGAAATGAAAGCCTCTTCCAAAAAAGAATTGCGTATCCGAAATGTGAACCACATAATACTAAATTAATGCGTACAGAAAAGCTTGCCACATCTCAATAATTCATTGGATTCCTTTTTATATAGTATTATATCCCTAAATATTGCATCTTTTATCAGTTTATGTCTCAAGCCCTTCACATATTTTTTTATAATATTATAGTTGAGCTGAGCACCCATTATCTTTTATAGAATATGCATCAATGTCAGTTTAAGGGACAATCGTGGCTACTTTTCTTGAGGAAGGTTTACGTGGAACTCGTATCCTTTATTTCATTTGGTTAATTATATAGATTCGATTGTATCATACTAGGTCCCATTAATTTATAGGTATCCATGCTGAGAAGAACTCATTAGAAGTATTTTTATTATGATTTTTTTTATTTCAAACTAATTCACAAAAAGTTTAATGATTCGATCCTAAAGTAATTACGTGTCTCACGCTTACTTGTCTATATATTAGTTTAGAATTAATGGGTTTTGACTAAGTGACTCGGTGTTATATCGGTATATCTTATGCTGAATACATACCAACTTCAACAAATAAGTAAGAGAACAAGTAATGACATTTTGCACACAAAAAAGGAAGAAATTTTGCAAAAAGAAAAAGAAACAAGTGTATAATGAACTCACCATAGCACTTAGTAGGATATGCATTTTGATATATCTTATATAGCAAGCTCCATATCTCTAATTTTATTATTTCTCTTGATGAAATTAATTATAACCCAAAAAAGCAATTAAGTATAACCCTATATATAAAAGATGAAACTCTAATTTGATTTATCATCTTAATATGATAAGGTAATGATTTCTTTTTTTTTTTTGTGAAAATTGGATAATGATTTTTACGAAGTAATTCCGCCAGTTTTATTATGTTCAGTTACATAATGATCCCTTAGACATTATTGTGGCTACAAAGATGAGCATCCCTTGCTTGCGTAGCAAAGTTTCAAGTTACAAGGAAACAAATTGAAAATGTAACTACAGATGAAAAGATGCACTTTGTGTCATGCATGTGAATGTGGATGTGTAGATTCCACGTAAATCGAGTCAGAAACACGTGTCGAGGCATCATGATTTAGTTACCTAATCGAATATTTTACGTCTCTGCGATTGGGGAATTACATGCTTACATAAAATCCATCTGACAAAGTCTGGCAGATATATCAAACTTCTTTTGCGTACAAAATTATTCGTAAAATCTAATTAAATAACTTTCAGCTTTCAATATGATTCATATATTTCTACGAAATTCGAGCTAAACCATGAATACTGTCGGGCGTCTGTATCTCCACCTCTTTTTCTATCTTTTTATTTGTTCCAGTAATTTTATATTTAGTCATTATTTTTTTAAAACTGTAAGTATTACCCTTTTTTTTGGACGAATTTCGTGATTCTAAGTCCGGGTATTCGGAGTCCCAATCGGATTTTGGTTTTGTCTAATTGGATATTATTTTCTCAGGTTTATCAAAATCAACCTCATTCGGATTATATGAAAGTTTGGTTCGAGACTGGTTCGGGTTCTATCGGGTTCGGATCAGGATTAGTAAATCTTCAAAGAACCGGTACAATCCTATGTACTTTCGGATTCGGATCCCAATCGGTTCTTTATTTAAAAATACCTGATTTGTATCCACATTGTAACCAAAACATAAGTAAAATCGAATCTTTGGTTTTAAAATATATGATTTATACCTACTTTTGTAACCAAAACAAATAAAATCGATTCAAAAAAAAAAAAAAACATCAAACTTGATCATTCAAAATTAAACGAAAGATAAACATAGTTATTGATATAAAGAAAACTAAATAAATGAGAGCATAAAACGAAAACTAAGTTCTCATGAAATGTGAAACATTATTCAATGAAAACAAAACTAAAAACTAAAAACTTCAAGTTTCAACCGCCACCTTCAACCATCAACTTTCATGTAATAGATAATTATTTTAGATGTTTAATAATAACATAGTGTATCTTGAGTACATAATAGGAATTGAGATTATATTTGGTACAAGTTATTTTTTAGGATTTTGAATCTTTCGGATTCTATCGGGAGATAATTACCTAAAAACTTGTGTCTGTATATGTATAGACATAAATATTAACTCAAAGATAATCTATGTTTTAGGGGTGGGTTTATAAAAAAACGCATGATTTGATTAGAACAGTCGGGAAGATGAATCAAAGAAAGTGGATGCGGGTCAAAAGTGCAGGTGCGTTTTTGGGTAGTAAAGAGAAATGGGAAAAGAGGGCAACGGATCCAAATGGTCATCTAATCAGTAATCACCCTCTAGCAACTTCATTTCCACACACAAACTTTTGGGCCTACACCAAGTTCTTTGTCTTTTCCTTCTTCCTTTCTTTTGGTTGAAAATGGCATTTTAGCAATTTTGCAGTTTGTATATTCATATCTTTACAAACATTTGGAGAGGAGGAAAAGGTCAAACAATATTTACATAATCACAAGGTAATTGATCGTTGGATTATATGCACTCTAAAGCACTATCCTTTCATTGGGTTTTGGTCATTCCATTATCCAAGCTGAAATACTCTAACCACAACATATATTTGCATACTCTTGTTTGCTTAGATGAAGACATGGCAAACTAATCTTTCGTTTTCACCTTCCAACAATATCTAATATTTCCATTTTCAACTTCCAACAAGATCAAATTCCTACAATGACATTAAGATGTCACAATATTTTTCTTTATTTTTGCAAATTATTACATTGCTCAAACTTCACTTTTATAAACAACATAACAAATGCCAGCCATCATACTAAAATCTACCTATCAACTAATAAACCACATCACTCACTCACCAAAACCTCTTCTAATAACTTCACAACTTGATACATCGTAGGCCGTTCTTTACTCGACTCCTTTATACAAAGACTCGCAATCCCAAAATACTCATCCACACCTTTCTCACCAACAAAACTCGACACAACCATTTCATTATACCTATTCTTCCCTTCCAACATCACAGCCCACTGAGCCAACCCAACCTCCTTCCCATCCACAACCACAGGCCAGTTAGGCCTCTTCTGTGTCGCCATCTCCAGCATCAAAACCCCAAAACTATACACATCAGTCTTCACCGTCGCCGCCGTGTTCCCTTCCCAATACTCGGGAGGCATGTACCCCATGGTCCCGGCCACTTGCGTCGAGACATGAGACCTAGACGCGTCGATGCTACGCGCCAGCCCAAAGTCAGCTATATGGGCCGCGAAGTCGGAGTCCAGCAACACGTTGCTGGACTTAATGTCTCTGTGGATGATCGGTTTGGGAAGACCGTGAAGGAAAGCCAGCCCTTTAGCCACACCGTAGGCGATGCTCAAACGTGTGGCCCACGGTAGGGCGTAAGAAGCGTTGACCGTCTTCTCGTGAAGCCAATCGTCAAGGCTCCCTTTCTCCAAGAACTCGTAGATCAAGACGCGGTCCGGTCCCGAGATGCAGTATCCTAGGATCTGTACTATGTTCGGGTGACGCAAGCTGCCTAGCGTCTCCATCTCGGCGGTGAACTCGCGGAGCCCTTGCAAGGCGTCGCGGTCGAGTTTTTTGACTGCTACCACGAGGCCGTTTGAGAGCTTTGCGCGGTAGACCAGGCCGAAGCTTCCATCGCCGACGATTAGATCTGTGGAGAAGTTGTTGGTGGCTGAGGAGAGCTCCGACATGGATATCTCGCGGATGGATGGATCGAAGCTCGTGCTTTCGCTGCTCACGGCGGGGTTGAGAGCTGTTGATGAGTTTGGAGTGCTTCTTTGGTGGTGGGATTGGTCGCGGCGAGGGTGGTTTTGGATGGCGTGGCGGCGACGGCAGAGGAAGATGGTGAAGATGAGGAGCAGTAGGATGAAGATGGAGCTTGCGGAGGTGGCGAGGATCGCTAAGAGTCTGAAATCCATTGGCGGTGGTTGAGGGGAGGGGGGGGAGGAGATGGTGTTTGAGATGAAGTATGAAACGGAGAGAGATGATCGAGGAAAGAGAGAGAGAGAGAAAGAGATGATCCGCCATTGATAGCGAGGGGTGAAGGACAGATAATTCAACAGCGAGATAAGTTTGGGACGACTTGTTTTTTTTTTTCCTCTGGTCAATGCACGACTCATTGATTAAAGATAAATTTATTTTCTAAATTTACATTTTATATTAGTTAGTCAATGGTCTAACAGTAACAAGAGACCATAGCTTTGAACAAAAGACAGTTCTCTTACACAAACATCAACACTGACACCAAAGAGACGAGACACGATAGACACTAGTACACTACACAGAAGGAAAGCGTCTCTCACTACCAAAGAGTTGTTAGGTTATTTTCTGTTTGGTAATTATGTTATTTTTTCCTTTGGTGTCCGGTTATAATAATATCAAACTAGTTTTAAATATTTAACATGTTAAAAGTACAAATGTCCACAGAAAAAAATTGTCTTCCATTGGATTATACTAACTAACAAGATACTTAAATTATGTTTCCCAAACTGTGAATTATTTGGTGTTTCCACCTGCATCATCAGACTTCCTACGGTAGAAGAGAACATAAGCAGCACCTGACTTGACATCATCCTCATTTATATGTGATATATGACTGTCATCGAAATTATACCACCTATTCTCCTCCAAAAGCTGCTCTCACAAAATGGTAAACTCAGAAACAGAGGAACATAATCAAACCAATTATAATTTGGAGAACTAAAAGCTGACCTTGATATATGCAGTGTAGTGTCCGCTGCCCATACCACCGTAATGATTTGTCAAAGCATAGAGCTCATAGAGTTGTGGCTGAGAGAGGTTTTTGTTGGCTACATACTTTGTCAAATCCAAATCATGGATTGGAAAGTTTACGAATGTTTCCAGCTTGTGCTTCATTGATCTGCTGTATGAGAATCTCTTTAGATGTATGACCAACACTTCAGGAAGCCTCCACAAATCCAGCTTTTTGCTTGCCTGCCTTCTTTCATTGCATTGTGGACAGAACCTTCATACACACAAAAAAAAAAACATGATGTATATAATAAACTAGCAATTTCTGAAATCATGCATTCTCTAGCACAGGAGGCATAAGGAGAGAACATTACATACCACATTTCGTCAGGCACCAAAGGCTCTTCGCGTAGAAACGCTTCCAAACATGCGTATAAAGAAAGAGGTTCTGAACGAGCCTTCTTGGTAGCAGGTCCGTATTTGAGTACTTCAGGCAAACCCTCCAGGCAAGTTATATCATACATACCAGAAATTTCTGGTGTCCAATCCAGATATATGGTTACCGTTGCAGATGGTGGTAATTTAATAGCTTCCGCTTCATTGTCGGGCAGTTTAACTGTCTTGTTATTTTCATCGAGTTGAAGGGATAACTTGGATGCAATCACTTCGGAAGAACTGCTTTTCTTGGCTTTTCTCGATCCACAGCTTTTATCGTCTTCCTCAGAATTATTAAGCCGCGCTGACCTTCTCTCGGGAATGCTAGAATCAGACTTTCCTTTCTCGCTCATAATAGATTCTTCCTTCCGAAAAGGTGAAAGCAAATTTTCGACAATGCACTGGATTTTTCCTTTGGTGAGCGCATTTTCACGTGAAGCTAATGAGAGAAGAGGTGTTCCATAGGGTTTCAGTTGAACTGGATTTTCACGTTCCCCAGCTTTCCTGAAACATGGTAGTTCGGTTAATAACTGTTCAGTGTGTTGAGCCACCATAAGATGACAAAGAAAGTATATCGATGATAAAACATATCACTGCTCAGTCAAAACTCATGGTTTCATAAGAACAGCCAGAGATTAAAGACTGGAGAAGTCAGGCTACAAAATATAAGTGTCTTGAATTTGCTCGAAAGGAGATCCAAAGAAAATAATTACCAAAACGGAACTTTGTTATCTCAAACTAGTCCTTAGAATTAGTTCACACAAAGTAGACTTACTGATCCCTGCGGCGGAGTACTAGTTTGAGTAAAGCTGAATTCTCTGAAGACTTTGAAAGTTTGTATGCAGCAAGGTGATCATCGTCTTTGATAGTGGACAATGGAATTAGAGGATCTTCGAACAATCTATGGATCAAATTATTTCGAATCTGCAACAAACATATTAAACTTAGTATAAGGAAAAGCCAAGAGACTGAAAACCTTACTTAAAAGAGCACTTGAAGCTACAAACCTCTGCAAGCTTCAGCTCTTCACTTTGCTTCAAGGAACAAGCATTTGTTAATGCCTGCATCAAGTCTCTGCAGCGTCCCTGCTTTGAAATACTGACGGTGATTGTTGAGGGCAAGACAGTTTTATCACAAGAAAAAACTGTGACTGTTATTGCTCTTGTTGTGTTGAACTGAAGCGGCAAAGATAGGTACATGAAGGGATCAAATGTTACGGAAACCTTGTTGCAGATTGGACATACCAATGTTGACTTATATTGCCCCTGTGAAATAAGACACAAAGTAGGATAATGAGATGCCCACATTACTAAAAAAGAAACCAAAGAACAGAGCTGAATATCAGATAAAACAGAGTTAATGCCAAAAAGAAAAGCTGATATATGATGTGCAATTAGCATTTCCTGCAATACCATAGTCTCCAGGCTAAACTCAATAAGAACAACTGATGTACACATTTCAAATATCACATCTCTATGAAAAGCTGTACATTTTTTTTAAAACAAACCAACTATTTCGGTACATTTTACTTCCTACAGAGCCAAAGTATTGGAATCTCTAAAAGATGCACGTCTTACCTGACAAACATCAACGATTATTGAGTCATTACGAGCAATATGATTAGCCCAAAACTCATCAGCAACTTCTTCATCAGGGCGACCATCTGCGTCTCGAGAATTAATATATGGTTTGTGTTTAACACGATTTAGGTCTTCGTGAAGGCCATCCAAAAGAAACGCTAAAAGCTCCTGCAATGCAAGAACCCCCTAATTCCTTGAGTTACAATGCTAATACAGGTTAAACAAGGCTTCTCGTTAGTCTGGCAAACCTGAGAATCATGTTGATTGTATCCACTGAACTGAGGAGCAAAGCGAGCAAGTTTTGCTTTGAATGGACGGGGAGCAATTGGTGTGCGCCCAGGAGCCCATAACTTCCTAAGCAAGTCTCCAAATGCAAGAGCTAATTCTCCCTGTGCATAGTTTATAAGCTTTTAAGTAATGATCTGGAATTAAAATTTGCAATTTCAGCAAGAAACAATGCTGGTGATCTACACGAGAAATCGTCACTGATTAACTTCCTAGGAAACATTACCCTAATCAATTTGTGATGAAATATATTATAGCGACATAAACTACAACTGCTGACATTAGATATCGTATAATTTCCACTTCCACGTGTATTACGCATATATGCCAGATTAAATCTGTCAAGATTTCTTAAGTTAACTTCTTCTAGAAGAATAAAGCACACCCCTAAGTGCAGAAATGCAAAACATTATTTACATGCAACAGAGAAACCGGTACACTCGTGAACGAATTTTAACTAAGCATACCTATGCACACACTTATGTATGCACCATACTTATGAGTAACAAGGAACTTCAAGAGGAACTTACAACCATGCCAAGAGGGTTTTGCCAATTTATCTCTTGATGATAATCATCTTGGAAGTAACTAGCAAACTCAGGTGTATGAACCAGGCACTGTATTGCACTATTCATGAAACACGTATTCCCGAGATTCAGCAACCCTGTCAAGCCAGCAGTGGATCCCCTTGTGGTGACACCAGTGGTGTATGTGCTATCAAAAGATTGTGAACCTTCTACACCACCACTTCTGAATGCATTCCTGTTTGAAGAGAAACCTCCTGCAACTGTCAAGCTCGATTTAGAAGGATCAATGAGAACAGAAGTAGAGTCTTCGTCCACCAATCCGTTCTCATGAAGAGGTTGAATGTGGGCATTTGATGCTGCCCCATTCATGTCAAGCACCTCCACCAAAATCTGATTTTAAACGACAAGCATCAGTGAGAATATAAAAAAAAAAGGAGACCAGAGAGAATACAGGACCATAAACTTAGACTAACTAAACGATGGGACCAAAGGATAACGCTTTACTTTTAACTGTTTCCCTCGTTGTCAAAATTTGCAAATGCCAAACGCTACTCCAGCTAACTAGGTATTAGCGAAAGAGAAAACGAATTCGTTTTCAATTCTTCCCCCAAAAAATAGGCCAAAAAGATATACAATAAACTTAGCATACCCAAAAACAGTGTCAGAAAACTCTGAAAAAAAGTCCAACTTGCATATTTTTAGCTCCTAGCTAACACATTTAAAGCGAAAAATGAAGGAATGAACTCACATCCTGATCCATTTGGAGGTTAGCATCGTCCAGGGTCTTATCTAAGTCATTCATCAAAGAATACTTTTGCTGGCCGTAATAATCCCAAATGCGTACCTACATGATCGAAAATGCTCATGTAAGAAAAAGAAAGGAATACAAAATGTATCACTAAAATGGGATCAGATCTTACATGGTCTGAGTTAAGGTCAAAAATTTCACAGGCCCTTCGATGGAGCTCTCTTATAGTTTCCTGCCCAACATAGTTTACATTGAGGTAACAGAATATAATGAGTACAAATTTTAAAGTAATGGACTAAGCAAAGAAAAGAAAATGGAAAGAGGAGTAACCTTTTTGCTGATTCTAATGGCACTCTGGTCGTTTTTCGGCATCAAAAGTAGCTGAAGACGTAGAGGGTATACCTCCACCGCCAACTCTGTTTGCGAGAGACCCGAGCTAATGACTCTCCGCGCCAGAGTTGGACCACCACCGTACCTTATAAAACAGAAGCGATAAAAAAGAGAGCGAATTTTAGAAAAATCAAAGGTACTTGAAAAGGTATATAGCTAAACACAAGCTGAAGAGATGTACAGTTTAAAATATGTTCGATTAAACTCACCAAGAATGCAATTGGTTCCACACTTCTTGAGGGAGCAAAACATAGTCGCGGCCTTCCTGAAGCGTATCAATAATCTCGCCAGCACTACTCGGATCCTCCAACGCTGAATCATAGATCAAATCAGAGTTATCAATCATCGAAGGCTTCTTCAGAGTAGTTGAGCCAGCAGAGTCACAATGCTCCGAGAGCGAAGAACCATCGTTAGTGTTACATGGTTGGTCTTGATTAACATACTCAATCCACTCGTGCCACCATCTGAACACAAAATGTCACGGCACTCATAAAGTATATAGTTAGCAGACCTAATTATCTAAAACCTAATTGCTTTATCTAATCATAGAAGCTAAAACTGATCTCAGGAATAACGATAACCCAATCCCTAAACCCTAATAACATTCCAAGCGAAATCAAAACGACGAAGAAGTAAATACAGCTCTCCGGAGAGTTCGATTCAGTACTAATCAAGACTATATACCTCTGAGCGATGAGGTAAAACGTATCGCCTTCTTTGCTGTTAGACTCGGCAGCGATAGCAATCTCTTTGATGAAAACTCGCTCCTCCTCGGGAGACAGATCCGTGCTGCTGCTACCGCTGCTTCCCATCGACACCTCCGCCATGTATGTCTAGACCTTCGCCGCCAAATCAGGAGGGAGCAAAAGTTGATTTCGCGAATCTCAGCTGTCTAGAACGCCGGTGTTGAATAAGATAGGGGGAATAAAGATACCGTGCTTCGCCGTACGCTTCCGGCGAGAGAAAGGCGGTTGAAATGATTATAAAACCCTAACGGCTTTTGGTGAGAGGTGAAAGTTGGAGTGAGCCGCGTCGAACCTCTCTCTCTCTCTCTCTCTCTAACAGATACTCGCTGGCTTGACTCCTTGATTACTTTACTTTTTCGAAATCACAAAAATCCACCAATATTATTTTTGTCATCTAGCTGATTATATTAAATTGAACATTCCCAGAAATTGAAAATCCACCAACATTTTTTAAATATTTTTGTTTCTTTTTAAACCTTACTAATTAAATATTTTTCTGGGAGAAAACCATAATTATAATTAGGGGTGGGCAAAAAACCAAACCAAACCGACTCAAACCGAACCAACCGAACCGAAACCGATTCAAACCGAATCAAAATCTATTTCAAGCCATTCGGTTGAAGATTTTTCCAACCCGAATGATTTGATTCGGTTTTACCGAACCAAACCGAGAAACCGATGTGTTTTTGTAATCATTTAAATTAAAAATATTAGTAATATCAATATATTAAAATTCTAATAGTAAACCACATATTTTCTATTTTTCATTCATTAACATATATTTTTTTAACCTAAATACGTAATCATCAAAATATTTGATTTAAAAAAAATAGAAAAGTTTGTATTCTTATATATGTAAACCTAAACCTAAAGTAATTTTTATCGAAAACAAAAATTCTTTAACAGCGCTTTCCTTTATGTTTCCTGCATATTTTTCTTGTATCCAGATCTTTTTTGTGGTGTCAATTCTAAATATCTTCAGGTGAGATTTTTATTATCCAGTTCTAAAAATTTGTTACGATATATTTATACAACTGAAAAATATATTGATCCAAAAAATAAACCGAATACAAACCGAACCAAATGTAAACCAAATCGAACACAAACCGAACAAAAATAACTATGGTTTATTTCAGTTGAAAAAATACTATAATAGAACTAACTAAACCGAACTGAAAAAATAACTGAACTGTCCACCCCTAAATTATAAACAATTGTTAATAATTATTATTTGCTATTATTACTGTGTCCATATCGTGAAATATTTTCGCATTATTAATTAATAATTGGTCAATTAAGCAAAAAAAACAAATTTTAAGAAAGCTTTCTTCGACTTGCTGACAAAAATAAATGAATAAAATAAGCTCAGCTGGTTCACGAATCTGAGTTGATGCCTAATCTAAGCTAATCTCTCCGGCGACGAGCTCAGGCGAAGACTTCTTCTCACCTGTATCTGATTCTCCAAAGGTTAGCTAAGTGTCTTCTTCCGTCTTCACTGATTCGCCTTTCTCTTCTCCGATCCTCTTTGCTTTCTTCTTGTTCTAAGCTATTTCTTGAAAGATAGGATGAAAGAGAAGGGAGATTACGTGCCGCCGCGTTACATTCCGTTAAGAGAGTCTGAGGAAGCTGATGCTGAAGAAGAAGCAAACACCACACCAACAAGTCTTGAAGTTGCTGTTTCTGGAGAGACAAGAGATGGTCCGAAACAGTGGTCGTCTGGCATATGCGCTTGTTTCGACGACATACAGAGCTGTACGCTACTACTCTCTGTCCTCCGTACCTTGATTTTACTACAGGAAGCAAGTTTGGTAATGAACTAAATATGTCGGGCGCGTGTGTGTGTGTGTGTGTGTTCAGAGGCTATTGGTACTATGTGCATTTCTTGAATAGCTTAGGGAAGAAACTTGTTTATGTTTTGCTACTTGTCTTAGACACAAGTATGTTATGTTATCTGCAGTGAAGTGGTTTTGATTGGAACTTACTGCGGTTTGTTTGTGGATGCATAGGTTTCATAGGTTTGTTCTGTCCGTGTTATGTCTTCGGCAAAAACGCAGAGCTGTTGGGGTCTGGAACATTTGCAGGACCCTGCTTAACCCATTGCATTTCATGGGCGTTGGTCAACACCATTTGTTGCTTTGCAACCAATGGTGTGTTGCTCGGTCTACCTGGATGTTTTGTGTCATGCTATGCTTGTGGATACCGCAGATCGTTAAGAACCAAGTATAACTTACAGGTAAGAAAGTGGCTCAAATGGCAGCATGTGTGGTTTGTTTCTAACTGGCAAGTTTATGTGATGTTCTTTGGTGTAGGAGGCTCCTTGTGGGGACTTTGTAACGCACTTCTTCTGTCACTTGTGTGCCATTTGCCAAGAATACAGAGAGATCCGAGAACGTAGCAGCGGCTCAAGTCCTACTGACATGAAGATGGCTGTTACCGACGCTCCCATAGCTCAAACCATGGAACCAGCTAACTAATCACTACTGTTTTGCAATGTAGAAGATCTTATGATCACTTTTGCAATGTATTTGAGAAGTTTGGTGTAGTATAATTTTTTTAAGGTTCTATATAACTTTATCAAAGATATATAAAAAGGTTACAGCATTCGCATTCTACATCTTAAAACAAAAACCGAACAACGGTAATAATAGCTAAGGATGTTACTTGATTCCAAAGAGCAGGCAGCTGTTGTTTATTCTTACATACAAAGTAGAAGACTGCTGAGACATGTTTTAAGTGGTCACAAGATGAGGAGCTCCTGGTCGAGGCAGGACACAGGAGTATGTTACATACTTTGCACTGTCCTGAAGCACGACAACAAAAACTCGGGACAGTGATTTTGGTCCCCCAATCATACCATCGATATCTCCATCACCACCTTCTCTGGGATCAACGAGCACAGACACAACCATTGATGAGGCCGCCTTGATTTCTTTGCTAGAGCTGTTTCTTTGGTGCCCTTTGGTGAAGTTGAAATCTGATCCTGGGAGTGGAATGGCGAGACCGCGAAGTGTTCTTCTGTTCTTTTGCCTCTGTGTGACTGTGGCGTTCTTACTGTGTTCAGAAGGGACGTTGGTTGCTGCAGATGCAGGAATAATGGCTCCAGAGGTTGAGGAGACATCAAACTGAAACACTTCAGTGCACATCCCGGAGCTAAACATTGGTCCTAAAATGGAGTCATAAAACGAAAACAGGTTATTTTATACTCTCAAAAACCCCAAAAGCTACTATGCCTCTAGCTTCTATGAGTAAGTATTCATATGTTACTCATTAGTGCTTACTGTTTAGCATCTATCCAGATTATGTTATGCAACTACTCTAAACCAGAGATGAACTGAGGGTAAGTTCGAAGTCATAGTTGTTCGAGTGTGAAGAACAAAGATATGGTAAGGACTAAGTATAACTACAATGCCTTCCTACATAATCAAGTCAAGGGAACATAAAGTAACATCAGAAACCCATCATTACCTGCAACACCTTCACGAAACCATTGCTGCATTTCACCACTGGCTGCTTTTGTTTTAATCGAGTCTTTCAGAGTTTCCGCAGAGCCAGAGGATAAAGCTTTCTGTTTTTCAGCCTTAGTTCTAACGAGATGCTTAGCCATATCCTCAATCATTCCCACGTCAGGTAGAGGCAGAGCAAGGGAATGATCTTTAGGAACCACCCCGTCAGCTTTCCTCTCATTTGATTCAGAAGCCAAGGCTTTCTCACTCGCCAGAATAGAATTAATAATCAAATTCCCATCAATCTTCACAAGCTTATCATTCCTCGGAACAAAAAGCGATGCAACTAGAGGCTCACTACCGTTTCCAGGTGGTACAGAGCTCTCTGTCGCAGAATCTCTCTCGTTACTACGAGACGTATCCAAAATTCTATTCCTATGCTGGTTATAAACCTGATCAGTAACATAATTAGACCTATAGCTCCCATAAAAGACACCACCACTAATCCCTCCGTAATTAACATTCACAACCGGAGCCAACGCACCAAACAAAAACAGACAAAACACAAGACCAAGAAAGCTAATACTAGCAACCTTCTTGGTCTTAGCTTCACTCTTCTTACTCTTCGCCTTAACTGGATTCTGTGGTTTCAACCTAGGGATGGGAATCAAAGGCACTTGTCCTCCTCCTTGTTGCTTCACCATATAAGGAGGACAATGCATCCATGGATAAGCCATTGGAGGATAAGGAGGCGGTGGGCCCAACTGCTGCCTTAGAGTAGCGTTCTCAGCCATGAAATAAGATATCTTCCCGTTCAAATCCGTTATACAAGAATGCAAACTCTTAACCTTCTCTTCAAGCTCTTCAACGTAATGCTTCTTCCTCTGCCTAGAAAGCTGCGCGCTTTCACGGTTTCTAATCAATCTCGCTCTCTTTCTCTTCTCGTCCTCTTCTTCTTCTTCTTCTTCGCCTGTGACGACGGCGCTTTCTTCTCCCGATCTCATGAACTTACTGCTCCTCGATTCGTCACTCGTATCCTCTTTCTTCCTCTTCGTAGCAGAAGCTTCTTCCACCTTAACCTTCTGATCCACAGCTTCCGAGACATCGGAGCCACAGTTATCTGATCCCTGAGACGACAATGGAGTCGGTTGATCTGACGTACGCTCATCATCGGACTCCGACGTAAAATCTCCGAACTGCTCTTGGTTGGATGCGTTATCGGGGAGGAGGAAGGTCTCGTCCTCGGCTGGTAAGTAGAGATCTTCCATGCCGTCGAAAGTGAGCTCGAAGTCGGCGTCGATTGGGAACCCTAGATCGGACATTAGTTCGCCGATTGGAGTTTGATCGGAGCTGGGATTGTGAAATTGGGCGAACGGAGGGGTCGAGATGGGATCGAATTCGGGAGGTGGAGGCTCCTCTGTGATTGATTCAGCCATTTTCGTGAGTTCTAGGGTTAGGGTTTCCGAATTGGGGATGAAGAAGACGAAGTGGAAGCTGCCTCCGTCTTCGGCGCGTGGCTCACGCTCCGTAAACGCACTCGCTAGCTTACCTAGTGATGAAGGGAAACCAAAATCCGGAGTACTGGCTAATTAATTTTGTCGTTTATTGGTTTTAATAATGAGATTCAATGCAAAATACATAATATATGGAAACTAATTTACGTAATTACTAGCAGGTTACATCACCTTCCAAATAGAGGGTTTTCTAAAAAAAAATATTTATGTTTGATTGATAAATAATAGCGTAGTTCTAGTCCAAATATATTAGGAAAATTCTCTCCCATAGCCTTTTTTAAGTTTTTGTCCAAATAACCTTACAAAAATAAAATGACCAAAATAGTTTTTTTTTTTAAAAAAAAAAATTTAATTTTAATTTTTTTATTTTAAAAAAAATTGAACTCATCCCTAAAACTCAACTCATTAACTCTAAACCCTAAGTATTATATTAGTTAACCCTAACTGTATAAATGCATATTTACTTTTGAATAAAACCTTTTTCGGTCATTTTTCTCTTTGAAAATATATTTTTGTGAAAATAAATTAAAAATAACTATCTAATGGAATTTCTCGATATTATTAAGCTACACAGTTTTAAGTGGTTGACTTAGTTTAGTTTATTTGATATATAAAACAAATAGCAGATTATATTTTTTTTTGTAGAGTGATTTAATGAAGATACATAATCTATTGAAAATTATTAACGTAATTACTATATCAATGTTTTGGTACTATTTTTTGTTATTTGATTTTCGAATCATTATCTATACTTCAACAGCATTAATTAGACAACATATCCTAAGTTAATTGGGATTAGTTTTGAGACGACAAAGGACGTCTCATACTCTTATGTCTTTGTAGATTGTACTAAACTAGTTATCTTTCGTGCATGCATGGAGGAGGTAGATGAGTATAGCAGAGCCAGAGGCCCAGAGCATATGCATTGCTTTGAAGTTCTTCTGAAAAAGTATAGATCAGTTTGGTAGCGAATACTTATAGTGTTGACTTCGGGTTTATAGCTATGAAAAAAAACACCACCAAATGAATAGGCGTTACATGTGTATTGAATTTTGATTGTTTAGATGTTCATAGTATATGATTGGATTCTTTACAAGTGAATGTTCTTTTATTATATTTCAGCTGATGCACACAAAATAGAATAAAAACGTTTGATTTAGTTTTAGACTAAATACATATTTTATACTCGTATAAAAGAAAAGAAAAGAAAAGATCTGATATTAAAACAAAAGAAAATGACAACAAGAGCAGAGAAAACCGTGGGTGTAGAACAAGCGCAAGAGGTAGAGCGTGTGGGAGTGAGTAGGTGAGGTGACTCCGTGACTGTCCACATGAAGAAACACGTTGACTGCATTGTGTTGGCGTTAAGTCTTCGGTTTTTGTTTTGGCCTCTCTCGAGAAACTTTTTTTTTTTCGATGATCCAGTATCCGACCACTTTTGCGTGATCGGCTAGTCCACCGAGCCTAAGCCCATGCCATTACAGGATTTTTAAGCGTCCACTTAAGGGCCCCTGGTTACGCGAAGTGGTCTGGAGAGCTAGAGGCAGCCCATGTAAAACCCTTCGTGGCCAACGCGAATCGAACCCGGAACCGTATCGGGGCCGAAGCTCCCTCAAGTACCACTAGACCAACTCAGAGTTGGTTTCTCTCGAGAAACTTATCTATGTGCTTATCTTTATCGTTTTTTGATTCTCTTCTACGTCACGTTTGTCTCTTCTCCTCCTCATATCCTTTATCAATGCCTCTCTGTCAACTCACACTCTTATTAATCCATAACAACCACATTGACAAACCAATAAGAATATTTCACTACCATTACTTAAGTTCAATATCCTCTAAGAAACGTCAAGGCAAATCACAAAGGTTAAAATACCTGGAAATGGTTGATGGATGCTACCAAGACATATATTGTTATATACCATAGTTTGTTGAAGTACAATATGGATCCCAGTTCACGCTTCGTAATCATATAGAGCAAGTATTGTTTTCTCCAACAAAACTGAATGGTTTCGTCAACTAAATTGATAGATTTTATAAATAGAATAGATAATTTAATGATATAGTATGTTTGGTGAGTGAAGGACAATCAAGAAACTGTTTTGAAGAATCGTATAAAGCAAGAAACGACCATGCAGTGACTACATTAGACTATATATTTGATTCTTCTCCTACATTTTTCTCTGAACCTGAAAGTATACTCGTTTGAAGACAAAAGTGTATGGCTTTAGAATTAAGAGTAGTTTACAACAAGTAATCAGGCATTTTTTGTCCTAGCTCGATCTCACATCAACGCTGTCCCTTTTCTTCTTGACAGTTTCTTCGATGGTGTTGTTCTTGTTGTCATCATACTCAAGTGTCTTGAGAAGCAAATCGCCTATTTCCATTTCCATATCATGCTTATCTCCCCTTGGTCCAAAGGCTCTGTCTAGCTCAGATGCAATGGATCCAACCTCCACATCAGGTTCCTCTTGAGCCCGGTCTCTAAAATTAATCATAGGAGGGGGAATCCTTGAAAGAAACACCTCAAACAGGTTCTTGAAGAGACCCTTTCTGTAAGGGTTCTCTTTCTTGTCATATCGGTACCGAAATTTCTCATAAGTTGTCTACAAAACATATAACCAAAACCAAAAGAATCAGTACATGACACCAAAATAATGAGATAAAAATAATAATTAAAACACTGGTTAATCTAATCTATTACTAAAGAGACAAGTGTTTGGTCTTGCCTGATTGGTGCATATAAGATAGAGGTGAAAAACAGTGAGCCCACCGACAAACCAGACAACGATGAAGCAGTATATAATAAGAACAATAAATATTATATCATCCATGATGACCACTAACAACATCTTGCCGTGTACCTCAAGCATGCTAACCCATGAGAAGACAAATACGTACGAGCATAGTAGCGTTGAAGTTGATATAAAACAAATGAAGTATGGATAGTTTCTCTGCCGTTTATATAGATAGCAACATGTTAGTTAGATCACAGATTCATACTCTCACACACCTTTTTGTTTCAACATGGAAAGACTTACTAGAGCGATGCATTGTCCCACCCATGGACAGTGGTGATCAAATCTTTGAACACAGTTGTTGCAAATTGAGCAGTGAGAGGCGCGTGGAGGACGGTAAAGCAAACAAGTCTCACAGAATTTGACTTTGACTGTGCGGCCATTCACCAGTACATCCTTGGTTCTAGGTAACTTTGTGTTGCTGAGAATGTCAAGAGGTTCTGATTCAGGTGCTTCTTTGTTTCTAGGGATGATCCCGGGGTCTCTTGAGGACGTTAAGAAGAGGAATGTGAAATCCTGTGAAGAAAAGATTAGGAAGTAGTGAAGAAAGGGTAAAACGTGGAACACAAGGAAAGAGACAAGTAAAGTTTTATTTACCAAGACAGTGAGCAAAAGGGAACCCATTAGTATAAGAGAGTGGAACAAAGGAAAGCTCTTTGTGATCATGAAAGCCATTCGAATGGAGAAAGTGAGAGCAGGAGCTCCAATCATAGATGTGGTGAGAAGAAGTGAAGATGCATCTGGACCAAAGACTAGTCTCCCTCCGCAACAAAATCTCTAAACATGAAACAAGAACATATGACAAAGTCAAGCTCTAATTTTAGACACTGAGCAGTTTATGTCATTTTTATGAAGTAATAGGTAAGATAGAACTCTTGACTATGCTAAAGAGCTAAAGAGTAAACCCTATCAAAATGTCTTAAACCTCATGTTTACAAAATTCAACTACACATAGTACTTTTAATAGACCAGTAAAACATTGGCATTGTTGGGTTTTCCCTCATTAGCCCAAGAATAATAACTAATCAAGTTATAACCCAATAGCCCAAGAAGAAGAGATATGTAGAGAAAAATGGAGAAGGATGAAGAAGTGTGTAGAAGAAGAATTGTGTAGAAGAAGAGAGAAAGTTATGGAGTTAGATATTTTGAAATAAATAATAATTTAGAGAAATCTAGAACTTGTTGGAGTGTGCTCCTCCACTTGTATAAATAGGGGTGCTTAGCACCATTTGTAATCATCCCACATAAATAAAACAAAGAGAGAAAACATTTGTAAGAGAGAGTTCTCAAAACAAAATCTTTGTAAACCCTTTCCAAAATTATAAAGAGTCTTCTTCATAAATCTTTTAGTTGTCTAATCCCATCTTCATCTCATAGATATTGGGTAATTTTCCCAACA